>NC_090654.1:132078968-132380635 GCF_040937935.1 Hyperolius riggenbachi
AGGGTATTCCGTTAGGAGTATGGTGAGTTCATAGAAGACTTTATTTTTTGTCACAAATTAGCGGAAAATGACACTTTGTGAAAAAAAAACAATTAAAATCAATTTCCGCTAACTTGCGACAAAAAATAAAATCTTCTATGAACTCGCCATACTCCTAACGGAATACCTTGGGGTGTCTTCTTTCTAAAATGGGGTCATTAGTGGGGTTCCTATACTGCCCTGGCATTTTAGGGGCCCTAAACCGTGAGGTGTAGTCTTGAAACAAAAATGACCTGTGAAATCCTAAAGGTACTCATTGGACTTTGGGACCCTTAGCGCAGTTAGGGTGCAAAAAAGTGCCACACATGTGGTATCGCCGTACTCAGGAGAAGTAGTATAATGTGTTTTGGGGTGTATTTTTACACATACCCATGCTGAGTGGGAGAAATATCTCTGTAAATGGAAAATTGTGTGTAAAAAAAAATCAAACAATTGTCATTTACAGAGATATTTCTCCCACCCAGCATGGGTATGTGTAAAAATACACCCCAAAACACAATATACTACTTCTCCTGAGTACGGCGATACCACATGTGTAGCACTTTTTTGCAGCCTAACTGCGCTAAGGGGCCCAAAGTCCAATGAGCACCTTTAGGCTTTACAGGGGTGCTTACAAATTAGCACCCCCAAAATGCCAGGACAGTAAACACACCCCACAAATGACCCCATTTTAGAAAGTAGACACTTCAAGGTATTCAGAGAGGGGCATGGTGAGTCCGTGGCAGATTTCATTTTTTTTTTTGTCACAAGTTAGCAGAAATGGAAACTTTTTTTTTTGTCACAAACTGTCATTTTCCGCTAACTTGTGACAAAAAATAATATCTTTTATGAACTCACTATGCCTCTCAGTGAATACTTTGGGATGTCTTCTTTTCAAAATGGGGTCATTTGGGGGGTATTTATACTATCCTTGAATTCTAGCCCCTCATGAAACATGACAGGTGGTCAGAAAAGTCATAGATGCTACAAAATGGGAAAATTCACTTTTGGCACCATAGTTTGTAAACGCTATAACTTTTACCCAAACCAATAAATATAGGCTGAATGGTTTTTTTTTAATCAAAAACATGTTTGTCCACATTTTTCGTGCTGCATGTATACAGAAATTTTACTTTATTTGAAAAATGTCAGCACAGAAATTTAAAAAAATCATTTTTTTGACAAAATTCATGTCTTTTTTGATGAATATAATAAAAAGTAAAAATTGCAGCAGCAATCAAATAGCACCAAAAGAAAGCTTTATTAGTGACAAGAAAAGGAGCCAAAATTCATTTAGGTGGTATGTTGTATGAGCGAGCAATAAACCGTGAAAGCTGCAGTGGTCTGAATGGAAAAAAAGGGTCTGGTCCTGAAGGGGGGTAAAGCCCGCGGTCCTCAAGTGGTTAAAGACCATAGGTCAAGGAACTTTAAAGGGAAGGTTCAGGGTGGCTCTTAAAAAAATAAAAATGCCCATCCACTTACCTGGGGCTTCCTCCAGCCGTGGGCAGCCAGGACGTGCCCTCGGACGTCCAGGACGTCATCGGACGTCCTCCTGGCTGTACTGCGCAGGCGCAGAACTACTGCGCCTGCGCAGTACAGCCTGGAGGAAGTCCGATGACGTCAGCGCGCCCCCGTGAGGCGCATTTTGAAACGCAGAAGAGCCCGACCTGGCAGCCGGCCTGGCCAGGTCGGGTCGGCCACCGGAGGGGACCGGGAGCCTGCGGAGCGGCGCCGAGGGCACGTCCTGGCTGCCCACGGCTGGAGGAAGCCCCAGGTAAGTGGATGGGCATTTTTATTTTTTTAAGAGCCACCCTGAACCTTCCCTTTAAGTAAGTTTTGAAAAACACAGCTTTTCTGTTACTTTGTTTTAGGAGGGTGTTTAAAAAAAACAATGATGAAAACTGTAACATTTCTAGTGCATTTTACATACCTATATAGATGTATATTTGTTCCATAATAAATTGCAGTACAAATTATTTATTTATGTATCAGTCACTTATAGTAGCTATTGATGGCTCTGATTCTTTCCCACAGGTTTTTTTTGGACTAGTCCATCTTCTAATAGTTAATTCTCAGGGTTTTCTTTAAGCTTTGCAGAAGCATTCCCAGGCAAAAACTTATACACAGTTGCTGGCTGACTTCCCACCATTCTAGTAGTTAAAATCTGCCACTGCTTTTCAGGGAGAACTTCCAAAAATCATATAAACCTTGAGAATCCTCCTTAAAGGAATACTTAAGTCAAAAAAAAAAATGACATTAAGGCCCGGTTCACATTAGCGGTTGTTTGCCAAACGGACCGGATGACCTGACCGGATCCGGACCGGATCCGGATCGGAACCGTATGGTTCTGATCCGGATCCGATCCGGATCCGGTCAGGTTGCATCAGGTGTCCATCAGGATGCGATCCGGATCCGTTTGGCAAAAGTTACGTTAAAAACAAAAAAAATGTTGGGGTCTGGGAGGTCAGCAGAAGGGGGACCTGTGGAATCAGGCCCTCTGCTGTTTAGCACTCACCTCCACCTCCGACATGCTGCCAACATCTCCGGATCCGGATCCAGCTGTGCTGCTCCACTCCAAAATGCTTGCCCATGTGTCCCCATCCAATATCGCCGCAACAATCCCCATAGGAAGTGGGGTAGAACATCCGGATTTCTCAGCCAGTGTGTTGTGCGCTCTCCGGTTCCCATTGGTTTGTATTGGCCGGATGGTGCAGTCCGGCTCCGCCCCGGATACGGCTGCCGGAGGAGCCGGATGAAAAAATAGCGCATGTTGGAACGGAGGCCGGAGTCCGGATCCGGCCCGGATCCGGTCCGGCTCCGGTTCGGCAGAACGGACGCATGTGAACGGACGCATAGGCTTTCATTGCTATGCCGTGCGTCCGTTCCGTCCGTTCTGCAAGCGGTGCGGCTCCGGCACGGCGATTCCGGAGGGCCACCGCAAGTGTGAACCGGGCCTTACTCACCTGGGGCATCCCTCAGCACCCCGAAGCTGGATGGTGCCCTCGCAGCCCCGCTCCGATCGTCCTGTCCCCGCCGGCGGCTACTTCCGGTTCGGCGACAGCCGCCGACAGGCTGGGAACGCGGCTGATTTTCCGCGTTCCCAGCCGCTGCTATCACTCTCTATGCTGCTATAGCGTATATACGCTATAGCAGCATAGAGAGTGATAGCAGCGGCTGGGAACGCGGAAAATCAGCCGCGTTCCCAGCCTGTCGGCGGCTGTCGCCGAACCGGAAGTAGCCACCGGCGGGGACAGGACGATCGGAGCGGGGCTGCGAGGGCACCATCCAGCTTCGGGGTGCTGAGGGATGCCCCAGGTGAGTAAATGTCATTTTTTTGTTTTTGACTTAAGTATTCCTTTAAGGAAAAGTCAGATCCTATACATGTTGGTAAGAGAATCAGAGGCATCAGATTATACAACCTACTGTGTGACAGCTAATAGAAAGTAAGAAAAAAATGCTATAGTGCATTTACTCTGAGAAAAATGTACAGCATGTGCGAGTACATGTACAACGGGGGTATTGTAAAGTTTCCATTATTCCCCGGAAATTATTATGGCATGTTTATGAAATTTTGTCAGTGTCCTTATTGGTCTCTAAGTGCATGATGCTGAGAAAATTAGTTCATTGTATCCTTTATTTCTTTTAAAGTTTGTGCCACAAGTGACTAAAGTGTGAGGTGGACAAAACTTAAAGGGGCACCACAGCGAAAAACTGTAAAATTTAAAATATGTGCAAACATATAGAAATAAGAAGTACATTTTTTCCAGAGTAAAATGAGCCATAAATTACTTTTCTCCTATGTTGCTGTCACTTACAGTAGGTTGTAGAAATCTGACAGAAGTGATAGGTTTTGGACTAGTCCATGTCTTTATATTGCATTCTCAGGGATATATTTATTTTCAAAAGCACTTAGTGAATGGCAGTTGCTCTGTCCAACTGCCAAAAAACTGTGTAGCGAGCAGGGAAGCTGGCCAGCATCATTGTTTAAATCATTTTTAGGGAATATCTTTATAAAGAATAAAAGCCTTGCTGAGAATCCCCTATGAAGAGATGGACTAGTCCAAAACCTGTCACTTCTGTCAGATTTCTACTGCCTACTGTAAGTGACAACATTATAGAAGAAAAGTAATTCATGGCTCATTTTACTCTGGAAAAAACATACATCTTATTTGTTTGTTTGCACATATTTTAAATTTTACAATTTTTCGCCATAGTGCCCCTTTAAGGCTTGCAGCATGATAAAGTTTGACAAGCGTGCAGTTCACCTTCCCGTCTGAAAGAAGCCTAACTGTCTAGCCAAACTGTTGATTGTCTAATGTTTCTCTATGAGATGGATAACACCAGAGCGATGTGATTTTTCCCAAAATGCAAACAGGGGTCCTGCAGCATTTCTGAGGCGATTCAGCCTCAATGTTAAGGATAGGAAAGTGGAAAATCGCTCTGAAAAGCGCTAGATCAGAGCGATTTTCCAAATGCTTTTTTTTTTACAAAACAAGTACACTAGCAGTTGTACAGTACTTTAAAAAAAAAAAAAAAGCTACACAAAAACGCTCCAAAAATCGCAAGTTATAAATAGAAAATTGCTACGAACACATGCCTAGAATCGCCTTGAAAAAATCACTTCTTAAAAGCACTGAGCGTTTGCGATTACGCTAGCACTTTTAGGTGTGCACTGGCCCTAACTGATTTATACATTGACATAATGCTGTGGTTTCCAAAAATGCAGTCAGTTGGGTGTGGGAGGGGAAAACAGGAGGGAAAGAGGCTTCAGCCAATCAGGCAGCATTAGTTATTCCTATGTTATTCCTATGTGCGATTCCTATGTTAAAACACAAACTGTACTGACTTTAAAATCACTAGCGGTTTGCAATTTAGCATCGCAATCGCCGCTAGTGGAAAAGGGCCCTTAGTGGACAGAAATTGTGAAAGGCCTGTTCAGGTATATTATAACCTGAGTGGGGACAGAGCAAGCAAATGTAAGGTAAACTACTGTAACTCAAAAGGGTGTGTGTGTGTGTGTGTGTGTGTGTGTGTGTGTGCGTGCGTGCGTGCGTGCGTGCGTGCGTGCGTGCGTGTGTGTGTGTGTGTGTGTGTGTGTGTGTGTGTACATACAGTACTCCTTGGATAGAGATTGAAACAGACTCTGTTTTTCCTGATAGAATGGAGGCCCTTTTGTTGCTGGGCTGCCAGCCTCCATAACCAGAGAAGAATACTGCACATACTCACTTGTTCTTCCAGAGTCTTTCACCTATAGGCATCCATTGGAATGTAAAGTATTTTACCAATGCTGGGTGGTTATTTCCCTTTTATGTGTTACCTGGATCATACAGACATCCAGACAGACAGGCAGACAGGCAGCTTGTAATTAAGAAAGTCTAAATCTATGCATGTGAAAGTGCTTTGTATGGATTGTACTCAATTAAACCATTACTGCATGCTCACTTTAAAGAGTCATTAGGAAAGATGTGACTTAAGTCACATACATGTCATGTACCCTGTACACTATAATTAAATCATTACTGAATTTTCTTTGTAAAGAGTGATAAAGGAAGATGTAACATAAGTCACACACATTGCTTTATTGCGTCTCAACATGAAATTGTGAGCAGCAAATGCTCCGGGATTAAATGATCTCTGGTTTTGGTTAAGCTTTTGCAATATCTTTTCATGTCAAGTTAAAGGGAAACAATATTTAATGCTGGGTGGGTACACACAACGCTATTTCCCGTCTGATCGACGGGAATCGGACGATTATTTCCATTATGTCTGATCTGCTCCTGTTTGATAATGGGATTGATTTTTCAAACTTATCACAGGAAAATCGATCCTATTATCGATCGGGAGCATAAGGAGGGTACAGAGGCCCCAGCAGAATAAAATACCAATTAAAACCAATCAAAATGTGGGTGGCGAGGGTGGACTCGTCTCCCCAACAAAAACACAACTGCTGTGTATAGTGAAATAAATTTTAATCAAATTTAGTTAATACTCCAAAAACAACTGCAACGCGTTTTGCGGGTCTCAAGCCCGCTTCCTCAGGCAAAAATGCAACAGGAGTAACAGCACAGTGGTGTATGCTAGTGTAGTGTAGGCAGAGGCGCTACACTAGCATGCACCACTGCGCTGTTACTCCTGTTGCATTTTTGCCTGAGGAAGCGGGCTTGTTTTTGTTGGGGAGACGAGCCCGCCCTCGCCACCCACATTTTGATTGGTTTTAATAAGTATTTTATTCTGCTGGCGCCTCTGTACCCTCCTTATACATTGTGATCCACCTGGTGGATGGGTGTGTACACCCTTTTTCTTTTCTACGGAGAGCGACTCTTTTAGCCTGAGTGGGGACAGGTCTAATTTCCCCATACGCATTGAGAGTGGTTGCCTGAGGCCGGCAACCCAGACTTGTGAGTATAATTTCATCTACTACTATTTTACACTACGTGTCCATCAGTAATACACTATTGGGGGCTCTCGATTGTCTTCTTTTCTTTTTCTGCATATCGATCGGGAGCAGTTTGGACATGTACACACAATGTAACTTCCTGTCAAAGGACCCTTCTATTGGATGGCAAATTGCATCATGTGTAGGTTGTGGATACTATGGACAATCTCTTTGTGATTTTGTTACTGTCTTTGGTGTTATTCATGGAGGTTCCGGAAACAAAAAGTGAGGTAAAACATCCCCATGGGGAAGACAGAAAACAGATTCCTCCTTCACATAACTACATTGATTAGAGGCAAATAAAATAATTCTGCTATTGTTTTCTTAAAAAATATTACACACACACACATCACATAGTAAAAGTACTATTAAGTACTATTATGATTTATTTTCTGCAATATTATTACATCTAAATTAGATTATACAAACGTCTTACCAGTTCACCATCGTCCCTCTTATTGACAATGTAATAAATAAATACATTTTATTATTATTATTATTTAGTATTTATATAGCGCCGACATATTACGCAGCGCTGTACAGTGTATATATATATATTGTCTTGTCACTAACTGTCCCTCAAAGGAGCTCACAATCTAAGCCCTACCATTGCCATATGTCTATATTATGTAGTGTAAGTACTGTAGTCTAGGGCAGTGTTTCTCAACATTTTATTGGCATGTACCCCTTTTCAAACCATATACTCACCAAGTACCCCCTAGCATAGTAAACATTATCACAAGTACCCCTTGACAAATATATATTTAACCGTAGTACATTATATTTGGTTTTAAACCATTTCCAAGCATTTACTATTGCTTTTAATTAGCTAAAATACTAATTTGGTGTTGTTTAAATACGATTTATCATTTTCTAAAACTCTAAATTTGTTATTCTTAGTTAAGTATATCAAGCCCGAGTACCCCCTGGAACACTCAGAAGTACCCCCTGGGGTACGCATACCACACGTTGAGAAACTATGGTCTAGGGCCAATTTTTTTTTAGGAGGAGCCAATTAACTTATCCGTATGTTTTTGGAATGTGGGAGGAAACCGGAGTGCCCGGGGGAAACTCACGCAGACACAGAGAGAACATACAAACTCTTTGCAGATAGCGCCCTGGCTGGGATTCGAACCAGGGACCCAGCGCTGCAAGGCGAGAGAGCTAACCACTACGTCACCGTGCTGCCCGGTGCTACATTTGTATATATACCCACACACACACAACAAATATAGTATGATCAAAATGTGGTTGCTATTATATCAGACAAACTTACTTTTAGCAATAGTTAGGTTACATTGTAAGCTTTGGGCATGATTGTAGGGTCCAAATTTAGTATCAAGTTCAAATGAGAGGTCAAGTTAAGTGTTAGGATTAGAGTGAACATAATCACAGAGTCAAGAACAGTAACCCTATTTCCATACATTCTTTAAAATGAGGCCCCTTAAGCCTTAGCATAGCCCCTTATTAGAAGAAGTCAAACGTTTCAGCTATCTTGGACCTTACACTGAAGTGATTTTTCCCTTGTCTATTCGCTCCATTATCTGAAAATGTAGCAGTCTATACATCCGGGTGGGGGTGGGGCAAAAATCTTTTCGAAAAGAACAATGAACAACTCATTGTTAAGATATTGTGCAGTAAATAAAGCATCAACCAATAGGGTAGACAAATGATCCATGACGATTGTCATGCATTTCGAAAGACCGTCATGACTGATCACAAGGCAAATAATCGTTCATACTTAGCAGCAGAGTGTACAGAGCTATGAAGGATTATATTAAACGATGTATCCATTAAGTCTAAGGCACTTTTCCTGGATCCACCATTGTTCATCAATCCAATCACTTAGTGTATTGTCTGTCACATCAGACATTCACATCGCAATAATATCTTGAAAGATTGATCGTTGAAAAAAGTTAATTGGTCGTTTCACACAATCTATCTTTAAGTGTGCACATAGCTTAATGGACATCATCCAGTAATTAATAAAGTTAACCATATTAAAGAGCATACGTCAAGGAACTTTAAAGGAGTTATCAGGCAATAAAAGGTAAAATAAGGGCTACTTACCCGGGGCTTCGTCCAGCCCCAAGCTCTCAGCATGACCCTTGCCGCAGCTCTGCCCGCAGCTGTTCACCGTCTCAGCTTCCCGGTCCGCGGTGATGACGTCAGGCTGACCTGGAAGTCGGCCTGTACTGCGCCTGCGCAAGCGACGCTGTCAATTACCGCCACGTGGACCGGAACGGCTGTGGGTAGAGCTGCGGCAAGGGACATGCTGGGAGCTTGGGGCTGGACGAAGCCCCACGTAAGTAGCCCTTGTTTTACCTTTTATTGCCTGATAACGCCTTTAAATAAGTTTTTAAAAACACAGCATTTCTGTTACTTTGATATAGAAGGGTGTTTAAAAAAAACACTATAATGAAAACTGTAACATTTCTAGTGCATTTTACATACCTATATAGATGTATATTTGTTCCATAATACATTGCAGTACAAATGATTTATTTATGTATCAGTCACTTATAGTAGGACAGGATTTAAGCCGGACGAAGGCTGCAAAGCCGAAACATTGATTATTCTTATTCTTTTTAGTTAGCCAATAAATGGTATCATCCTGATTTAAAACATCTTGCTTTCACTCATAGTCTGTATTGATGGCTCTGATTCTTTCCCACAGGTTTTTTTTGGACTAGTCCATCTTCTAATAGTTAATTCTCAGGGCTTTCTTTAAGCTTTGCAGAAGCATTGCCAGGCAAGAACTTAAGCCTCATACACACGGGCTACAACTGTCGCCACAACCACGTGGCACGAGCGTGTTGCGGCGACAGGTCGCCCGTGTGTATGAGGCGCGCGCCACGAACCGTCCCTTGTCAGAGCTGTTGCCAGGCAGACAGCTGTCGCCGCAACTTTGATGCAACTGTCGCCACAACCACGTGGCACGCGCGTGTTGCGGCGACAGGTCGCCCGTGTGTATGAGGTGCGCGCCACGAACCGTCCCTTGTCAGAGTTGTTGCCAGGCAGACAGCTGCCACCGCAACTTCGATGCAACTGTCGCTGGTCCGCCATGTGTATGCAGACTAGTGATAGCAACTCCATACACAATGTATGGAGCTTCCGGCGGGGGGACGGCGGGGGGAGGAACCTTTCGGAGACAGCTTCCGCCGAATCTGTGTCCCTCTGTGCGCCATGTGTACGGCTGTTTCACAGAGGGACCTGGCGACGAGCTGTCGCTGCTTTTTTTTAATTTTTTATGGCTCTTGCCACAGCGGTGGCTCGTGTGTATGAGCCATTATACACAGATGCTGACTGACTTCCCACCATTCTAGCAGTTAAAATCTGCCACTGCTTTTCAAGGAGTACTTCCAAAAATAATATAAACCTTGAGAATCCTCCTTTAGGAAAAGTCAGATCCTATACATGTTGGTAAGAGAATCAGAGGCATCAGATTATACAACCTACTGTGTGACAGCTAATAGAAAGTAAGAAAAAAAATGCTATAGTGCATTTACTCTACAACGGGAGTATTGTAAAGTTTCCATTATCCCCCGGAAATTATTCTGGCATGTTTATGAAATTTTGTCAGTGTCCTTTTTGGTCCCTAAGTGCATTAGGCTGAGAAAATTAGTTCATTGTATCCTTTATTTCTTTTAAAGATTGTGCCACAAGTGACTAAAGTGTGAGGAGGAAAAAACTTAAAGAGGAGCTGTCAGCCATACTATCTCAGAAAAAAAACATATATAAGTAGATAAATACTTTCTCTACTTACATAACACATGTAATGCACTGTCCACCTTTTAATTGTAGTGATTTTTCTACAGTAAAAAAAGAGAAAATCCTTCATAGCATTTCCCATTTTAAATGTGGCTATTTTGAAGCTAATCCTGATATAATTTCCTTCCTTACTCTCCTCTGCCTGATTTGCCCACCCTTCACTATAGAAAGTGCATTGTCTCAGCATGAGAACTATACTGGCCAATCAGAGAGGAACAGAGGTGTGGGAGGGGAAAACAGGAGGGAAAGAGGCTTCAGGCAATCAGGCTGCATTAGTTGAGTCTGAGGGGAAATAGAGATGCAAAATAGGACAACCCAGCATGCCCAGCAACTTCCTTTTTGTGCACTGAATTTTGTATGTACCAAATAAGATTCAGGTAAACTGGGGAATGATCATTTATCAACAAGAAAAGTAATAGTGATTTTAACTTTTGGATTGCCTGGTTAGCATCCTTATTACTTGTTTACCAGATAAAAATAAAGAATTGATTTTTGATTTTACGCCCGTCAGTTACTCTTTAAGGCTTGCAGCATGATAAAGTTCGACAAGTGTGCAGCTCACCTTCCCGTCTGAAAGAAGTCTAAGGGCCTGTTTCCACTACACGCGGATTCTGGATGCAGAAAAACTGACTCCAATGAATGTCTATGGGCCTGTTTCCACTAAACGCCATTTTTCTGATGCAGATTTCCCATAGACATTCATTGGAGTCAGTTTTCTGCATCTAGAATTCGCATGTAGTGGAAATAGGCCCTAACTGTCTAGCAGGGTAAAGGCTGGTATACACCTAGAGCACTTCTGAGCGCTCTTTAAAATGCCAGCACTTTTAAAAGAGATTGGCTAATGTTTCTCTAAGGGCCCTTTTCCACTAGCAGTCGCTAGCGTTCACGCTGAACGCTAGCGATTGCTGAATCGCAATTACCGGTGATTCCCCGACGTGGAATGCGGCCGCGATTTTGCTATGCTATGCACTGCATAGCAAAATCGCAGCAAATATCGCTCCGCCGCGCGTTCGCGTTCCCATAAAAAACGAATCGCGGTAGTGGAAATGACCTACCGCGATTCCTATGTTAAAAAGCAAACCGTAGCGATTGTTTGCGCTGGTGGAAAAGGGCCCTAAGGGATGGATCACACCAGAGCTATGTGATTTTTTCCAAAATGCAAACGGGGGTCCTGCAGCATTTCTGAGGTAATTCAGCTTCAATGTTAAGTATAATAAAGTGGAAAATCGCTTTAAGAAGCGCTAGATCAGAGCGATTTTCCAAGAGCTTTTGTTACAAAACAAGTACACTAGCAGTTGGACTGTACTTAACTTCTTGCTGACCGCTCCATGCCAGTTGACGAAAACTCGGCAGCAGCCCAAGGACCCCTCTATGCCGATTGGCGTGAACGGGCTTCTATGGGGCTAGCAGGAGAGTGCGCGCGCCAATGTGCTCTGCTCTGCCTTCAGTCTCCCAGCGGCGAATCGCCGTCTAATAGGGCTGTACAGCGCTGCAATCTAAGGCAGTGCTGTACTACTGGGGACAGCGGTGTAACACGGGACACAGAAGTGATCGGCACTGATAGGCTGAAGCCTATCACAGCCGATCGCTGTGATAGGCTGACAGGGGGAGGGAGGTAAAAAAATAAATAAAAATAGGCATTTTTATTAATAAAAAAATAAGAAAAATATTTGTAAAAAATAAATAAATAAACATTTGGGGACCTCTGTTGGTGGGGGGAATAGGGGGGGGGGAGGAATCATTTGTGTGCTGAGTTGTGCGGCCCTGCAGTGAGCCCTTAAAGCTGCAGTGGCCTATTCAGTTAAAAATGGCCTGGTCACTAGGGGGGTGTAACACCGCAGTCCTCAAGTGGTTAAAAAAAGCTACACAAAAACGCTGCAAAAATCGCTAGGTATAAATAGAAAATCGCTAGCCACATGCCTAGAATCGCCATGAAAAATCACTTTTTAAAAGCGCTGAGTGTTCTTTTAGGTGTGCACCGGCCCTAACTGATTTATACATTGACATAATGCTGTGGTTTCCAAAAATGCAGTCAGTTGGGTAACAGATATTGGCAACAAGGGCTGTACAATAAAAACTGTGGCAGAATCATGAATGAGGGTAGAGAACACTTTCTAATATTACTCAAAATTTGGTTACACATAGTTCTCGAAGTTAAAAGTAATTGTATTTTCAAATATAGAATTAAGATTCAGCTACTGTATATTTGAAAAGACACTGAAGCGGAAAAAAATATGATATAATGAATTGGTTGTATAGTACGGATAATTACTAGAAGATTAGCAGAAAATAAAATATTCTCATATTTTTATTTTCAGGTATATAGTGTTTTTTATAACATTGCATCATTCTCTAATATTTGCAGTTTAGGCACTACTCAGCATTGTAAATTATTTTTTTCAGAGCAGTCTTGTGAACTATTGACCTGTCCTCTGGCAAAGAAGAAGAATTAGGCCGCTCGTTGCGGCCTATCTTGTTACTTTCGATTGCCGGAGGCGATCGAAAGTGCGGATCCGGAGCGCCCTCTAGTGGGCTTTCATGCAGCCAACTTTCAGTTGGCTGCATGAAATAGTTTTTTTTTAATTTAAAAAAAACCCTCCGGCAGCCTCCCTGGCGATTTTAATAGAACGCCAGGGAGGTTAATGGCTTTTTTTGCATAGAGATAACAACAGGAGTTTATTAACTCTTCCTGTACTGGAAACAATTAGACTTATCTCTCTGATCTTAATGTTTTATTTCTTATCTGTACTACGCATACAAATCATTATATCATAATTTTTTTTCCGCTTCAGTGTCTCTTTAAGTATCTTAATGACTATATGGCTAATAACTATTAGATGAATACTATTGCATAACAAATGATGGCATAATATTTTACAAATTATTGACACATTTGACCTGTAGGATTTAAAATGTTGATGCATAATTCACATGAAGGTTATTACAAATAATTACTGTGTAAGTAAAGTGACTATAGCTGTAGCAGCATAGAGGGCGCTATTGTGGCCGGGAACACGAATAATCACTCGCGTTCCCGGCCTGTCGGCTCCTGTCGCCAAAACCGGAAATGGCTGCCAGCAGGGCCAGGAGCATCTGATGGAGTCAGCGTGGGCAGGATGCAGCTGCAGGGGGCTGCTGGAAGCCCCAGGTGAGTAAAACTCATTTTTTACAGAGACTTAGGTGTCCCTTTAAGTACCAAAGGGCCGACCCAGACAGGGACCAGATGTAGGAATGCAAACAGTGTCGTACCCATAAGTACCGGATCTGCATTCTGACGATTGGCAAATTAGGAATTTTGTCAGAAACAAATAATGTTTCCTTCTTTATATAGGTACTATATAAAACAATCTTCAAATAATTTGATTTGCATTACTGAACTTTAATTACAAAAATAATAGTGTGAACGTTTCTCATAATCGTTTGTCTCATTTGTACAGGTTCAAGGGATGCCCATTATACAAGGTGAGCAAACCAAATCAAAAATACCACTTTTTTGTTTTATATATGTCAGAAGAAAAAATATTAATTTAAAACCTTTTTTAAATGTTAGTTGAATATAATTTATAACAATAATATTAAAGTGACAAAGCTGTAACAAAACCGTTGCACCAAAACAGGAGATAATTAGAACTTCAAAACTATATTTAGCAACATTTCTACTTTAGATGTTCATTAGCATATTTTAATGACAATTATTAATTTATAAATTAATATATTGACAATATAATTTAAATACAAGCCTAGCTCTGGGTACACTGTTTTTGCATTCTAAACCTTCGCCACTCCCCGGGTTATAATTCATAGACAGACGAAATCTAAATCCGCATAGTTTCTTGCAATTTATGGTAAAGCATAATCATGTATCTGCCCCTTCAAGGTCGTACAAGGTTTTAGGGGTCTCCCTGTACCAGTTAGGGCACTCACTGAGTCAGTTGAATTGCATTGATATTGCAACACAGTGTAGCTAAAAAGTCACACTGCGTGTTACCATTGCAGTGTGACCATACAGTGAGGCATACAGTACAATGAAAGTAGGCCTCACCACCACTATAATGCGCATGGTATCCAGTTAACGCACAGCATGCTGTGAATTACTGCATCGGTACCCGCCGCACTGCACTCGATGTGTAATCATTGTAATGCGTTGTGAGGCAGTGACATACATTGTCTGTTACAACGCAATGGACTCTGTGTGGTAGGGACCTCTTACTTCAACAGGGCTGAAGATTAAGGCCCAGAGATTGATTATAATGGTTGCAGATAACATAAAATATAATTAGACAAAACATCACTTATTACATGTTTTTCTTCTCTAATGTGTTTTTAGAGCAAACAGGTTTATTTCAATTTTCCTTAGTATGCATATGCTGGAATTCTAATCATTTACTCATTTTCTCTTTTTCGGCAGATACGTACAGCTTAGATTATGATCCACAGTATTCCTATTCTGAAAAAAATGGACTGCTCACATATTTGGCAGGAAAATAAACTTTCACCTAGTGGAATATATGCAATAAAACCAAATGGAGCAAATGCTTCTTTTGAGGAAATAAAAAGAACCTTCTTGTGAATGAGAGAGATCTGCTGATGCTTGTTTGTTGACACACAAACCAATTTCTGGAAGATGGAAATGTTTGTGCTCCCCCAATAGGTGTTCTGCGAGATGACAGAAGGTGGAGACTGGACTCTTTTACAGCGACGGAAGGGAGAAGATGGACTGTCATTTAACAGATTTTGGAATCACTATGAAAAAGGATTTGGAAACCTTACAGGTAAAAACAATAACTAATATAATCTCTATGGTTTCTGTTAAAATTAACCCAGTTAATATAACTCCGTCAAGACACTTTAAATTGACGTGGTAACTGGCAATAATGTTTATTGTGATTATGTTTATTTTTTAATATTCTGAGAACTGTGGGTTTTAAATGATATTTTCTTTAAAAAGGTGAGCACTGGTTGGGACTGAAGTACATGGGCAACCTGACAAACCAGATGAACAGATCATGTAAACTGTGCATTGAACTGGAAGATTTTTCAGGCAATGAAGCCTATGCAGAATATAGCTCTTTTTTATGGGTCTTCTAACTGCACAGAGACCTACCGGCTCACTGTAAGCAACTATTCAGGCACCACTAGTAAGTGTCTAGAACCTAATATTCTATTAAATGTATGACATGAAATGTTTGAAAATATTTATAAAGGGGTGCTGGTAGCAAACTGCAATTTTGCGAAAAATATGTGACTCCTCTACATCAAGTCATATTAAAACAAACATTTAAAAAATGCCAGTGGCTTTTAAAGGTACTCGGAAACTAAAGCAAGAAGGTAGAGCACCTGTCTATCATCTTTGGTAACAAAATGCTTTATCAACTATAGTTCCATTTTTTTTTACAAATAACATTTGCCTAATTTCTGTGGGGAAAATAAGCAAACCAAAATTTCTTAATTTCATTTACTACTGATATAGACCTTAAAATATACCTGCCACTTTCTCCACCAAAAGAAAGAAAACTCTTAAAGGACCACTATAGCAAAAAAAAAGCAAGCAGTTAAATTTGACATAACCAACAGGTTTTGCACTAGTCCATCTCCTGATGAGGGAGTCTAAAGGACTTCTTTGTTTTCCAAAGCAATCCTTGAACGTCAGTTGCTTAGTTTAACTGCCAAAATAGTGTGCAAGCGAGTAGGGAGGCTGGCTGGTATTTTACTATTTTGTCAGTTAGACTAAGGGCTCATTCACACTGAGTGAGTTGCAGTGAGTTTTGACTAACTGCACATGTGCATTTTACAAGGGAACATGAAAGTCCATAGACTTTCTTTTATAATTCACACTACAACAATGAGTTGCTGTTGTTTCAACTCGCCGAGAGTTAAAACCCATGGAAATGTGTGGAAATGCATAGAAACTCACAATCCCATTCATGAGTTTTTATTCATGCATTTCAACTCACTGACTATTGTGAATGAGCCCTTAGCAACTCTCATTAACCACCCTGGCGTTCTATTAAGATCGCCAGGGTGGCTGCGGGAGGGGTTTTTTTAAAATAAAAAAAAAACTATTACATGCAGCCAACTTTCAGTTGGCTGCATGAAAGCCCACTAGAGGGCGCTCCTGAAGCGTAATTCCGATCGCCTCCGGCGATCAGAATTAACAAGGAAGGCTGCAATGAGCAGCCTTCCTTGTTTTGCTTGCCTCGTCGCCATGGCGACGAGCGGAGTGACGTCATGGACGTCAGCCGACGTCCTGACGTCAGCCGCCTCCGATCCAGCCCTTGGCGCTGACCGGAACTATTTGTTCTGGCTGCGCTGGGCTCCGGCGGCTGGGGGGACCCTCTTTCGCCGCTCTGCGTCGGCGATCAGGTAGCACACGCGGCTGGCAAAGTGCCGGCTGCGTGTGCTGCTTTTTATTTGGTGAGAATCGGCCCAGCAGGGCCTGAGCGGCAGCCTCCGGCGGTAATGAACGAGCTGAGCTCGTCCATACCGCCAGGATGGTTAAGGAAATGCTTTGGAAAACAAAGAAAAACCCTGAGAATGCCCCATTAGGAGATGGACTAGTTGGTTCTGTCAGATTTTAACTGTTTATCTTTTTTTTTTTTTTTTTTTTTTTTTTTGCTGTAGTAGTCCTTTAAAAAACCTAGAGTTTATATTGAATGCTTTAGATATGCTTCTTTTTAGGTCAGCCACCACTGTGACAAAATTCTTCTTGATCAAGCTTAATAGCCAATTAGACTGAGACAGGTGCCTGTCCTGGAGGATGTAGAGGATATTGCATACTGTATAAGGCCCGGTTCACATTAGCGGTTGTTTGCCAAACGGACCGGATGACCTGACCGGATCCGGACCGGATCCGGATCGGAACCGTACGGTTCTGATCCGGATCCGATCCGGATCCGGTCAGGTTGCATCAGGTGGTAATCAGGATGCGATCCGGATCCGTTTGGCAAAGTTAACGTAAAAAAAAAAAAAAATGTTGGGGTCTGGGAGGTCAGCAGAAGGGGGACCTGTGGAATCAGGCCCTCTGCTGTTTAGCACTCACCTCCACCTCCGACATGCTGCCAACATCCTGCCAACACCTCCAGCTCGTGCTGCTCCACTCCAAAATGCTTGCCCATGTGTCCCCAGCCAATATCGCCGCAAAAATCCGCATAGGAAGTGGGGTAGAACATCCGGATTTCTCAGCCAGTGTGTTGTGCGGCCTCCGGTTCCCATTTGTTTGTATTGGCCGGATGGTGCAGTCCGGCTCCGCCCCGGATACGGCTGCCGGAGGGGCCGGATGAAAAAATAGCGCATGTTGGAACGGAGGCCGGAGTCCGGATCCGGCCCGGATCCAGTCCGGCTCCGGTTCTGCAGAACGGACCCATGTGAACGGACGCATAGGCTTTAATTGCTATGCCGTGCGTCCGTTCCGTCCGTTCTGCAGGCGGTGCGGCTCCGGCACGGCGATTCCGGAGGGCCACCGCAAGTGTGAAATGGGCCTAACACTGAGTACCAGATGCTTCTGTTTACAATTTTTATTCTTGTAGACAACATATTTTCAGCCATTTAAACAACTCAAAAGGGTTTTGTACATGCCCATGGGAAGTAATGTGAAGCTATTTGAAATTAGGAAGTTCTGGACAAAGAAAAGGCAGCAAAACACAGTCAAGAAATCAGAACTAACCATAGGAAATGTTTGAGAAATTATACTAGGAAATTATTCATTTTGAGTGAATACAAATTTCATGTTAATTTTGGTAAAATGTATGCAGGTTGGAATTGATCCAACCCAAACCATCAGCTACTACATTAAATTGGTTCAGATATAGTGGATATGCACCATGATATTCCACCTTTTTTTTGGAAATTAAATATTTGCAGCGATTCATAGAAGTTAGGATAGATAGATAGATAGATAGATAGATAGATAGATAGATAGATAGATAGATAGATAGATAGATAAACATACATTCTCTGGCCCCAGAAGAGACAGCAAAATACAGGATAAAAAACAGTGTTACAAAGAGAAATGTATCTTGAGAAAGCAAAATGGGATGGCCTATTAAAAACTGATAACTGAGTTGATGAAATTTTAGGCAAATGTAAGCACCTTAGGATTGGCATTTGATTAGTCCAGTTTTAAGCTGCATAATGTTGCATTACAGTTAGTTACCTACAATTTGAATCAACTCTAAATTATTAGTATGTCATTCGCCTTCCCTAAGGCTGAGTTCACAGTAGTAAGTTGCATAATGCATGCGTTGTGAACTGAAATGACGACTGGACATAGACTTTGATACAAAGCCATGTATGCAGCAAGTTAGAATAATGCAATCCGCTACAATGCAGTACTATAAACAGCCCCATAGAATTGTATGGGCAGTGAGTTGACAAGCAGAATTATTCTGCAACGCAACTGAGCACTGTGAACTAGGCCTTAAAGAGAACCGGAAGAAATTCCTTGGGGGGCAGAAGGGACACAGAGGCATGTTCTCTGCCTCCTGACATGCCTCTGTGTCCCCACACCAACGCTCTCTGCCCCCCATCGCCACGCTATAGCCCCCCGAAATTAGCAACAATATTTGTCGTTATAGAGGGTAAACAGAGGAGTGGGATTACCTGTTCAAAGTTCAAAATGCCCACTAGGGGTGTTCCTGCAGGTTTTCCAGAGCTGCCATTGGGCAGCTCTCTCTCACTGGCTATGCCCCCTAATGCTCCCACCCTCCCTGCGTGCTGTGAGAGAGAATCAATCTCTCCTTGCAGCGTCGTGACCCAGAAGCCGCGAAAGTGAAAGTGGGCCAGTGCGGCCCACAGGAGCATGGGAGAGCCCCGTTTTTTGCAGCTACCTGATCCGCTCAGCCCCCCGGATCAGGTAGCATCATTTTTTTGTATTTCATGAGCCAGCCTCGGACTCTCTTTAACCATTTTAGCCGCCTGGATGTGATTTTCATGCACCCACGTGCTTCGGTCTTGCTCCCATCACTGTGGCCTTCTTGTGGTCAAATAGTAAAACTACATGTACATAATTTTTTTCACATAAAACACAATAAATTACAATTAAAATTAACTGTTTACACCCCCCACATCCAATAAATACCCAAATAAAAATTTTAACAAAAATGTTTTTAAAAAAAATTACAATTTGAAAAATAAAAAAAACATAAATAGTTACCTAAACTTTTTTAATATGCATGTCAAGAGATTATATTACTACAATTTTTTTAATTATAAGCTTGTAAATATTGATAGATGCAAAACTGAAAAAATGCACCTTTATTTCCAAATAAAATATTGGCGCCAAACATCGTGATAGGGACATAGTTCAAATGGTGTAATAATCGGGACAAATGGGAAAATAAAATGTGTGGGTTTTAACTATGGCAGCATGTATTATTTTAAAGCTATAATGGCCGAAAACTGAGAAATAATGAATTTTTCCATTTTTTTTTCTTAATTTTCCTGTTAAAATGCATTTAGAAAAAAATAATTCTTAGCAAAATGTACCACCCAAAGAAAGTCTAATTGGTGTTGGAAAAAATAAGGTATAGATCAAGTCATTGTGATAAGTAGTGATAAAGTTATTGGCGAATGAATGTGAGGTGACATTTGCTCGGATGCATAAGGTGAAAAACGACTGAGGCCTGAAATTGTTAGACATGTACATTCTGCATTCAGCTATTCTAAAGTTCTAATGTGTGCATCTCAAGGAGATAACACTAGAAATAATGTTTTAGGCAAATGTATGCAACTTGTCAAAATTATTACGTCATAACCACCCCTTAACTTGAAATATGTACATTCTGTATTCAGGTGACCTTTAGCTCTAACCTCTGAATCTGTTTTCTCTTCAGGAGATGGATTCCAAGGAGACAATGACAAGATAACCCTAATGATAATTGCACTCCATCATGTTGTGTTAGTGACATGATGTTCGTGAGCTGTAGTGAACGTTTTGGAGCTGGCTGGTGGTTTAATGCATGTGGGTCAGCGAACCTTAATGGCTTGTATCACCCAGATACAGAAGAATGCTCTGGCAGGGTTTCTTCTGTGTCTTGGCCAACATGGAAACAAAGGGAATCATTGAAATCTACCAAAATGCTTCCGTTTTGCAGTTAACGAGACTAAATCAGTGTAATTATTTATTTACCCAATGTCAAATAATGTTAATATTTGTATTATATATTTGTAAATTAATTATTTAATATGTACAAAAATATGATGATGATAATAGATTGCAATGTTTATTTATTATTTATTTCGTCTATAACCACTTAAGTACCAGCGGTCTCTGCCCCTTAAGGACCAGAGACCGCTGGTACAAGAAACCACAGAATAGCGACTTATTCGCCGCAATCACTACCACCGCCGCAAGTCGGGAACATGGCCCACCCACCCTGCCATCTCTATGACAGCAGAGTTCCTGTGAGCCGGTCAGGAGCCGCTTTCATTGGCTCCTGACCCTGCCTATCAATGTAAGCCAATGGGAGCGGCTTATGTTGATAGAAAGGGACAGGAGCGAAAGAAAGCAGCTCCTGAACTGCTTACAGGGCTCTGCCATTATAGAGACGGCAGAGCACGTGAGCTGCGGTGGGGAGACAGCGGAGAGATCGTCGGGAGCGATGAAAGCTGCGAGAACGCGCGGCGTCGGTTGATTGAAATCTACGCCCTGGCAGCCAGGTAGCCATCAAAACAGGGCGTAGATTTCAATCATCAAGGTCCTAAAGTAGTTAAAGACAACAAATCACTAATTTCTTTAAAAAAATATACATTAGATTATGATGCATTAATAGTATTTAATTATACAGTATTTAGCTTTCCTTTAAATAGAAACAGTCATAAATATGTGTTGTTATAACTTAATTCTCTCCTCTTAAATTCATGTAACAGATGTCTTACCAACCTGGGACTGCTTTTTATCCTATTTATTATTTTGAAAGTTTGGTCTGCTTGTTTTTTCTTATTTATAGATTACATTTACATGTTTTTGAGTGCTGTTAATATTTTATTGCCTGTCTGTGTTCATTTATGTGCTTTTCAGTAAAATTAAAAAACTGACAATCAAACTATAAGGGCTGGTTCAGACGGGCGTTTTTGTGGCGTTTAACGCAGCGTTTCAGACGCAGCGTTTTTTGGGATCTACTGCCATCCCATGCAAATGAATGGGAGCGTTTAGAGCTGGCTTTTGCAGGCTTTCATGAAAGCCTGGCAGTAGATCCCAGTGTTGCGTCTAGTCTCAAAAGCAACATGCTGCTTTCAGAGGCAGTAAACGCGAGGAAACAATAGCAGAGACCAGAACTGCTAGCCTTGAATGCTTTTCAAAAGCCTTCAAAAGCTAGCTTTTAAACGCTGGCGTTTGAATGCAATGCCAAGCAAAAGCTCAGCAGACGCCCGTGTGAACCAGCCCTAAACTGGTGTCAAGTATTTTCTCTTATAAAGTATCAAATGAAAGGCTAAGTACTGTTCTTCTCATGTGCACTACTAGTAACACCTTAATAGATTCTTTTTTATGTTTATGTTGTCCCTTTACCAGAGAAAGAAATATACTGACTTACTTTACAATGGTTAACCACACTATAACAACACATTCTACCTCCAGTTTTTAAGCATTAAATAAGTATAAATTGCGATGAATAAAAGTACCGCAGATTACAGCTTACCTTCTTAACACACAAGGTAATTTGCAAGTTTGCAAGTAATTTTCTTCAGCACAACCCATATTCTGCTGCTAATCTGCCACTAACACATCGATATAAACATGCCATTACAATATAATTGCATCACAATGCAATGCAATTATATTGTCTCTTGCACTGTAACAGATGCAGTGTTAGAGTACCTTTATTTTTAAACTTCTAAATATATTAAAATAAATGTGTAGTTGATGTAAATCACTAATTAAGTACCTAGGGACTGACCCAGAGAAGAGCCGGATAATCACCCTTTAAGTGTCTCAACAAAGATGTATAAAAATGCTAAAAAACTGAAAGTTTAATAAATTACATTTTCTAAAAAAAAATAAAACACATTGCCTTAGTATCTCTTGCCATAATCACAGTCAAATAAGCCATCTTGATTGTAACCATCAGGCTTCTTAAAATCTTGATTGAAGATACCCCCATGTCCCATTACTCTTCATTACATAACTGAGAAGGAAGGCCTGCCTAAGAGCCCGTTCAGACTGCAAAATGCGGACGGCCACGCATGCGGACCGCAACGCGTACGAACGCACGCCATCCGCGTTCGTATGCGTTGCGTGGCTGATCTCATCACTGAAAAGTGAATGGGACAGCCGCGCGTTTTTGTAAAATCTGCGTGCAGCATGCGTTCCCGGACCGCACAGGTCCGGAACGCATGCAGTGTGAACATCAGACTTTGCACTCTATGCGATGTCTGATGTCCTGCGTGTCGGCCACCTGCACGCGTTTCCAAAACGCGGCTGGAAACGCGTGCAGTGTGAACGGGCCCTTAACCATATTTGAATCCCACACCAGGACTCTGCATTGCTCCATTAATCTGGACCAGTAAGATTCCTTTATGAGGAGGATTCTCACTGCTGAACTGCAGAAACTCTGACAGAAAATTCAGATACACTTTAAGCTAGGACTCCGTTCTCTTGGCACTTTGATACAATACTGAAAATTCAGGAAACCCTGGCAGTAGCATCTTTGAATTTATTATTAATGTAACGCCAACACCTTCTGCAGCACTGTACAGAGTACAGAGTCTCTCAGAGGGGATAACAGTCTAATTCCTACCATATTCATAGTCTAGGCTGAATTTAGGGAGAAGCCAGTTAACTTATCTGTATGCTTTTGGGATGTGGAAGAAAACCGTAATGTGTGGAAGAAACCCACACAGCACATTAAGAATATTCAAATTCCTTGCAGATAGTGCCCTAGCTGGGTTGCGAACCAGGAACCCAGTGCTCTAAGGAGAGAGTGCTATCCACTATCCCTATCCCTTCTACAAATATGAGCCTACGGGTAGGACAAGGGTTTAAAAAAAAGGCTGGGAAGGAGTAATGCTGGATCTTTCAACAAGACAACAACCCTAAACACTGCTCAAAATTCACTAAGGCATTCATGCAGAAGAACAAGTATAGCATCTGGAATGGCCATCTCAGTCCGCAGACCTGAATATAATTGAAAATCTGTGAGTTAGAGCTGTCCATGCTCGGAAGCCATCAAATCTGAATGAACTAGTGATGTTTTGTAAACAGGAATGGTCCAAAATACCTTCAAGCCGAATCCAGACTCTCCTTGGAACCTACAGGAAGAGTTTAGAGGCTGCAATTTCTGTAAAAGGAGGATCTACTAAATATTGATTTCATTTATTTTTTGTGGTGCCCAAATGTATGCACCTGCCTAATTTTGTTTAAACAATTATTGCACACTTTCTGTAAATCCAATAAACTTCATTTCGCTTCTCAAATATCACTGTATGTGTCTCCTATATGATATATTTAACTGATTTTAATCGTAACAACCAACGATTTATACAGGAAAATCATGACAGTTAACAAGGTTGCCCAAACTTTCGCATCCCACTGTATGTATAACACTTATCCCCTTCAAATACCTACTCCTAACACTGTACTAGCTAAACTCCTCTTCCTAACTATCTCCTCTGTCCTACTCCTAACCTATGCCCCAGGACTAACCCTCCTTATCATACAAGTCCTACAACAATATCTAGAGCTACTAGTAGCCAAACTCTGCCACTTGCTTCCGCCAATGTCAGAACTCAGCTATTGATAGATGATGCCTGACACTTACTTCTGAAAGCTGAATTGATACTACTGATAGCTGAACCCAGCTGCTGTTATGCTTGCTTCTGCCAATGACCAGAGCTTGACTACTGATATCCGGACCCGGTCCATCATTTCCATTTGTCAAGGCTATACTATTTATAACCTAACCTGCTGCCCACTTCCTGATGCCCAAATAAAGTACCCAATGACCAAAACTTCAAATTTACATTGCAGTCTATAACGGCGCCTGGTGTAGCCGATCCTTGACATGCAAATGAAGCAACCATCAACCTCATAACCCCTAATTTATATTGAATTGTATGGGCTTTCAGCACTCTTAGATTTGTATTTAGCAGCTAACTGCAGACTCTCCAGTCTTTTGGTTTTCACAGTGATTCCTTTGGACTCCATTGCTGTGTTTTTGTTTGTTTTTATTAACTCTGCAATATGTTGTGCAAAGAACCAGGAAGTGGTGAGCGATGAAGCCACTATCTGCTTTATGCAAGGTAATTGTAACGATTGTGGAATTATCTCCGTGATCAGCGCACAAGGCGTGCGCTGACACGGCGGAAAACCTCCACAAGCGTATGAAAGGAGAGAACACAGCTTTGGTGCAAAGCACCAGTAGAGGGAAATTCCCACCGGCAGGTGGAGCTGTGGAGTGCAGAGGAGCAAAGCCTCTGTACTGCCACAGATGCCAGATGGGAATTGTCCGAATTGCAACCGAGCAGGGCAAGATAGCCCCTAAAGAGAGAGAGCACAGCGACAGGGTGTATGTGTATCCACCAATCTAGTCGCCAACCCGCGACGATGAACACACAACCGTGAAGTTTAGATGGGAAAGCAATCGCAAGAGATGGCGATTGCTAATAGCGACACAAGACTGAATAAGCACAGAAAAGGGATGTATGTATGTCCACCAATCTGGTCGCCAACCTGCGACGGTGAACACACAACAGAGGAAACCAAGTAAGAACGCAATCGCAAGAGAAGCAATTGCGAATGAGAATGAGCACAGGGACAGAATGTATGTGTGTGCACCAATCTAGTCGCCAACCCGCGACGGTGCACACACAACAGCAGAAACAGAGTAGGAACGCAATCGCGAGAGAGGCGATTGCCAGAGGTGACACAAGACTAAGCGGAGGTAAACCCAGGAGCAGAGCAAAGGCACAGCAAATCATACAATGAGAATGATAAGGAAAATAACAAACGCTAACTAAACGCGAACACCGCACTCATTCGCAACAGTGAACGCGTTTACGGCGCGGTATCCGAACGTTAAGCGCAACAGACAGACGGACGGGAAACAGGAATATGAGAGATACGATCCACCGCTCTTCCGCCAGAGCGAGTGCGATCCGGGTTTAGGGACAGGACAGGAAAGATGCACTGCTCTTTCCGCCAGAGCGAGTGCGATCCGGGTTCAGGGACAGGATAGGAAAGATCCACTGCTCTTTCCGCCAGAGCGAGTGCGAACCAAGAAGGGAAATAGAGTTAGCAGGATCCACTGCTCTTTCCACCAGAGCGAGTGCGATCCAAGTAAAGCAACAGAGCTTAGCAGGATCCACTGCTCTTTCCGCCAGAGCGAGTGCGATCCAAGTACAGCAAGATGAGGTAGCCAGTAGCAACCGCTGCTCCAGCTTACCCTCCAAGAATACAGATCAGAAGGATCCACAGCCGCTACCGCTTGAGGCAAGTGCGATCCAAGCAGATGAACAGAAGGAGTTACCAGTAGCAACCGCTGCTCTGGTTAGCACCCCCAGAAGACAGACAGAACAGGCAATACAAATAATACAACCTGACTGAACTAGAGGGGTGTCTAATACAGCCCCCAGACAGGGCCGGATTTCTGGGCAGGCCACCAAGGCCGGTTCCTAGGGCGGAGAATTCATAGGGCGACTGAGAAGTAACTTGTGTGTCCCACCGTCACCTCAGTTCCTTCTGTTTGTAGCCGCCCGCATTGCTTAGCACATTGCAGCATGTTGTGTGTGTGCGCAGCGGGCGGCTAGGCGGAAGCCAGGGAAGTTAGCAGGATCAGCTGATTAGAGCAGGCAGCGGCAGCATAGAGGAGTGCTGCACGGAGGTCTCACCACGCCGCTGGGGCAGTCAGAAATCCCAGAGCGCTGGCAGAGAAGAAGGAGACAGACCTCTGTGCATAGCCACAGCAACTTTGTGTAAACACTCCCCCCTCCCTCCTTTGAGTCCCACAGCAAAGCACGGGGGAGGGAGAGAGTGCTGAAATCATCCGAACTGCACGTGGGGAGAAGCTGAAGCAGGACTCTGACTGTACAGATAGAATAGATCAGGAAGCTGAAGGATCGGGTGTCTGGCTTTTAGAATAACTTCTTCTGCTGCAGACACAGTGACTTCAAGCCTGTGTGAGTACCTACCTGATCCTGACCTCCCATCCAGGAAGCAGCATTAGATGGTGACCCCTTTGTCCCCTCCACCCACCATAGAGGCACTACAGCTCATAGCATGCTCCCCTGTATAGATGCACTACAGCTCCTAGCAAGCCCCCTCTATAGAGGCACTACAGCTCCCAGCATGCCCCCCCCCCTCTATGGAGGGACTACAGCTCCTAGCATGCCCACCTATACAGAGGCACTACAGGTCCCAGCATGCCACCTCTATAGAGGCACTACAGCTCCCAGCATGCCCACCTATACAGAGGCACTACAGCTCCTAGCATGCCCCCTCTACAGAGGCACTACAGCTCCCAGCATGCCCCCTCTATAGAGACACTATAGCTCCCAGCATGCCTACCTATACAGAGGCACTACAGCTCCTAGCATGCCCCCTCTACGGAGGCACTACAGCTCCCAGCATGCCACCCTCTATAGAGGCACTACAGCTCCCAGCATGCCTACCTATACAGAGGCACTACAGCTCCCAGCATGCCCCCCTCTATAGAGGTACTACATCTCCCAGAATGTCCACCTATATAGAGGTACTACAGCTCCCAGCATGCACCTCCTTCTCATAGTACTGGGGTGTCCCCCATGTCACCAGAGCCAGCTGGTAGACCCCTTCCCTCTATGTGTATAGTCATCCATGATGCTTTTGCAGAGTATTCGCAGCGGAGTGCCCTCATCTGTCCCTCTGACGCACTCTTCTGGGTGCCTCAGTCTTCATCAACGCAGACGCCTTATCTCCATGACCCAGGTGCACATGAGTAATGTACATGCCACCAGGTCATGAAGATGAGGCATCCACAAGGATGAGGCACACAGACGGAAGGAGGAGCATGCCGATTGGACAGGTGAGTGCGCCCCACTGCGAATACTGTGCAGGGGCACCGTGGACCACTATACACATTGGGGGGTCAGGGTCGGCAGCCTGCTCTTGGGCCCTGGGGACACCCCAATACTATATGGAGGGGAATGCTGGGAGCTGTGGTGCCTCTATGGAGAGGTGGACCATGCTGGGAACTGTAGTGCTTCTATGGAGGGGCAAACTGGAAGCTGTGGTGCTTCTATAGGTGGGGGGGCGCATGCTGGGAGCTGTTTGCCGCTATGGAAACAGGGGCCCTGGCTAGCCCTTCAATTGTTACCATCCCCTTCCCTGGCTGACTTATTTACCCTGAACACCCTCTCAGTTCTGACCGTCCTTCTCTATCTTCTCTATCCTTTCTTACCTCACCCCAGCCTGACTGATCTCTCCTCACCATGACCACCTCTTCAGTTTTAACTGCCCCTTACCTACCTTACACCAGCCTTTCTGTCCCTAATGCCTGGTACACACAATGAGATTTTCTGGCAGATTTACTGTCAGATCGATTATTTCCAACATGTCCAATCTGATTTCCGATCGATGTTCCATAGAAGTAAACGGAAAATCGATCAGAAATCATATTGGACATATTGGAAATAATCAGTCTGACAGGAAATGTGCCAGAAAATCTCATTGTGTCTGCCAGGCATTAGTTCTGTCCCTCTGCATGCATACAGCTCCTCTAGTTCAGTGTTTCTCAACATTTTATTTGTATGTACCCCTTTTAAAACTCTGTACTCACCAAGTACCCCCTGGCATAGTAAACATTATCACAAGTACCCCTTGACAAATATATATTTAATTGTAGTAAATAATAATTGGTTCTAAACAATTTCCAAGCATTTACTATTGCTTTTAATTAGCTAAAATACTAATTTGGTGTTGTTTAACTAAGATTTATGGATTTCTAAAACTCTACATTTGTTATTCTTGGTTAAGTATATCAAGGCCGAGTACCCCCTGTAACCATCCGAAGTACCCCCTGGGGTACGCGTACCACACGTTGAGAACCTAGGCTCTAGTTGACCTTCCTCAGTTCTAACTGCCTTATTCCATACACATGCACACACACATACACTGTGGCCAAGCGTATCTGTACTGCACACATGCAAATAAGGTTTGCATGTGCTCAGTAAAATGAAATGCTTGTGCATGGAGGAAAAAAACAGTACACAAGTGCCTTAGTTTTACTGAGCATGTACCAACTTTACTTGTACATGCCCAGTATGGACACACTTGCCTACAGCCAAGCTTGAACACTGCAGAATCCCATTTGACCAGAGAGGGACCCAGTGCTGAAACGGTGGGGTGTAAGATAATTTCTACAGTAGTTTCAGTTAAAGTTTTGTGTTTGCTGGGAGGAGAAAAGTGTGTGTGTGGTTGATGAGGATGCTGCTAGGAGAGGAGGGGGAGGCGGGGGGGGGGGGGGCTCTCATAGGCCTGAAGCCTATGAGAGCCGATCGTGTGATTGGCTGACTGGGGGAAGGGAGGGAGGGGAATGGGGGGGGAACAATAAAAAAGTTACATTTATTTAAAATTCTTGTATATAAATATTGATTAAAAAAAAATAAACAATGTGGGGCGATCAGACCCCACCAACAGAGGGCACTGTTGGTGGGGGAAAAGGAGGTGGGGATTACTTGTGTGCTTTGTTTTGCAGCCCTGCAGTGGGCCAATTAAGTAAAAATGGCCAGGTCACTATGGGGGGTTAACACCGCAGTCCTCAAGTGGTTAACCACTTCACCACTGAGGGGTTTTACCCCCTGAGCACCAGAGCAATTTTCACCTTTCAGCGCTCCTTCCATTCATTCCCCTATAACTTGATCATTACTTATAGCAATGAAATGAACTATATCTTGTTTTTTCCGCCACCAATTAGGCTTTCTTTAGGTGGGACATTATGCCAAGAATTATTTTTTTCTAAATGTGTTTTAATGGGAAAATAGGAAAAATGTGGGGAAAAAAATAATTATTTTTCAGTTTTCGGCCATTATAGTTTTTAAATAATGCATGCTACTGTAATTAAAACCCATGGAATGTATTTGCCCTTTTGTCCCGGTTATAAAACCATTTAAATTATGTCCCTATCACAATGTTTGGCGCCAATATTTTATTTGGAAATAAAGGTGCATTTTTTTCATTTTTGCGTCCATCCCTAATTACAAGCCCATAGTTTATAAAGTAACAGTGTTATACCCTCTTGACATAAATATTTAAAAAGTTCAGTCCCTAAGGTAACTATTTATGTATTTTTTTTAATTGTAAATTTTTTAATTTTTTTTTAATTACAAAAAAAAAATGGGGAGTGTGGGAGGTAATGAGTTAATTTTATGTGTAAAAGTCATTTATTTGTATGTGAAAAATGTGTAGGGTGTAGTTTACTATTTGGCCACAAGATGGCCACAGTAACTTTTTGTTTTAATGCGACCTCCAAGCTTCCTTCCAGAAGCTTGGAGGAAGAATAAGGGGGCTGGACACGTGAGTTTTTTCTCACAATGATCGCGCTGCCCATAGGAGAGCAGCGGATCATTGCGGGGCTTAGATCAACGAACGGGAATGGATTTTCCCGTTCATTGATCTCTGGGCGAGCGGGCGGCGGTGTGTTTACTAGCGGCGGGCGGCGTGTTTACGAGCGGGAGCGCGGGCAGCGTCGGGAACGCGGAAAGTACGTATTTCTCCGTCCCTGGTTGTTAAAGGATGGAAAAAGGGGCGGAGAAATACGTACGCGCGGGGGTAAAGTGGTTAAAGAGGAACTGTCACGAAAATCTTAAAATTTTAAACACACACAAATAAGACGTACATTTCTTCCTGAGTAAAATGAGCCATACATTACTTCTCTCCTATGTTGCTGTCACTTACATTAGGTAGTAAAAATCTGACATTACCGACAGGTTTTGGGCTAGTCCATCTCTCCATTGGGGATTCTCAGCCTTTATTCTTTATAAAGACACTCCCTGAAAAAGATGTATACAAAGATGCTGACCAGCCTGCCTGCTCACCGTACACTTTTTTGCCAGTTGGACAGAGCAACCGCCACTCACTAAGTGCATTTTGAAAATAAAGAAGTCCCTGTGAACCCCCCATGAGGAGATGGGCTAGTCCAAAACCTGTCGGTTCTGTCAGATTTCTACTACCTACTGTAATTGACAGAAACATAGGAGAAAAGTAATTCATGGCTCATTTTACTCTGGAAGAAACGTACTTCTTAATTAGTATAAGTAGTATTAGTAGAATTAGTATTAGTATAAGTTTACATATATTTTAAATTGTAAAATTTTCGCGACAGAGGTCCTTTAAGCATTACTGCAGCAGGAAAGCAACATTTCTTTTTGCTCACAAACCTTACTAGAAAAAACAGGATGTACAGTGGTTTGCAAAAGTATTTGGCCCCCTTGAAGTTTTCCACATTTTGTCAAATTACTGCCACAAATATGAATCAATTTTATTGGAATTCCACGTGACAGACCAATACAAAGTGGTGTACACGTGAGAAGTGGAACGAAAATCATACATGATTCCAAACATGTTTTACAAATAAATAACTGCAAAGTGGGGTGTGCGTAATTATTCAGCCCCCCTTAGTCTGAGTGCAGTCAGTTGCCCATAGACATTGCCTGATGAGTGCTAATGACTAAATAGAGTGCACCTGTGGAATCTAATGTCAGTATAAATACAGCTGCTCGGTGACAGCTAGAGATGTGGCGAACGGTTCCCGAACCGTTCGCCGGCGAACATCTGAATCACTGGGGGTTTGACTACTTCCGGGTCACTCTGACCCGGAGTAGTACGCCTGCGCTGCCCGGCGGAGTGCGTCCTAGATCGCGCTCCTGTTGCCGGGCACTTTCTGCACATGTGTGTGACGTCATGAACGACGTCACGCTCATGCGCAGAGAGTGCCCGGCAACAGGAGCGCGATCTAGGACGCGCTCCGCCGGGCAGAGCAGGCGTACTACTCTGGGTCAGAGCGACCCAGAAGTAGTCAAACCCACAGAGATGTTCGCCGGGCGAACAGTTCGCCACATCTCTAGTGACGGCCTCAGAGGTTGTCTAAGAGAATATTGGGAGCAACAACACCATGAAGTCCAAAGAACACATCAGACAGGTCAGGGATAAAGTTATTGAGAATTTTAAAGCAGGCTTAGGCTTATCACTGGCGAGTTTGTAAATTGCATAAGGCCCATACTGTTTTGTGGCATTTACAATAGCTTATGTGTTACATTAATTTTTAGTGATCATGCATTGTATGATGTCATCACATGTTGTGGCCTTGTGAAGAAGTGGAATATACAAAACATTTAATTTGGATCAGGGCTATATAATGTATATCAGATATATGTTACAGGGCGATTGATGTTCATTTTATATTTCTTCCATTTCCAAATAATCAAAAAAGCTTTTTGCTAATGGCCCTGTATCCTATTCCAGCATTGTGCGAGGTCTTGTCCCAGACATCCTTTGACAGCTCTTTGGGCTGTGAGCTTTGAGGAAGCCGAATACTCAGTGAATCGCGATAGCTAAGGTAGGGTACACAGGGGGAAGTGTCCTCTGGTGGACTTCTTTATCACTGTCTGCACTTTGACTCTCACTTGATCGTAACATTCTACCTCATCTCTGCACTGCACTTTGGTCTTATTGCATCTCCCTGTTGGAGTCTGACATTTGTATTAGCACTTTTTTCTATACTTCTTTTTTCACTCTTTCTTATGTTTAATAATGTATTTATATATATGTTTCACAAGGTTTTTTGTACCATTGTTAGTTGAATATTATTCTTATCTACTTAGCACCTTATGTCACTAGTAGCACTTTATACATCCCTCTGAGGACCCCCTGTGGATTATCATAGTATTGTCTTATATTATTGAATTATATGCTCTGTCTTTTGAATATTTCTGTCTTTAATTGTTTTTAAAATATGTTGATCAATAAAGATGAATAGTTATTTGCCTAGATCAGTTTGGTGCGTTATTTCTTGAGGTATCCATGGTTTTGTTGTTCTCATGTTGATGGAGAGGTTTTAATTGAAGACATTAATTCTGTGGTATGCTGTACTGTATATAGACAATAAGTGAAGATTGGGAGTAGCTGTAATTGTTTGTAATTTGTGTGCCACAAGGGCACATAACCAACCTGTGAGAGCCAGAATTCTGACTGGGTTGTAGGGGATTAAATACTTTTTTCACAATGACATGCAAATCAATGTATAACTTTTATGTAATGTATTTTTTCTAGCTTTTTGGTTGATATTCGTTCTCATCATTAAAATACCATTAAAATTATAAACTTTTTGAAAAACTAGTTAAAATGCATAGATGTAAACTGACCCATAGAAAAATGTTTTTAGGTGTATTGCTGGTTGCTGTTGTAGTAAACCACAAATCACTTATTACCCTGCTTTATAAACTCAATTTTACGTTTATTGCTTTCAGTGTGTTTTTTTGTTTTTTTTTAAACCTTTTCAGTGTGCCTACCCATACTCTTTTAACCCATAAATGCTAATGTATATCACATTCTATGGCCTTTCAGCATCTGAGATTTGCATTTAGCAGCTGATCGCAGACTTTCCAGACTCTTGGTTTTCACAGTGAAATATTGGAACTCCATCACAGTGTTTTTGTTTGTATTTGGTTACTCTAAACTATATTATGCAAAGAAACAGGAAGTGGGGAGCGATGAAGACACTGTCTGCATTATACAGGGTAATGTAGACTACCTTGTGAACAGACCAAATATTGCCAACAAGCAGTGCTGCAAAGAGCAGAGATGAAATCAAATATATTCATCGCTGTGAAGAAGCCCTATAATCCCTCCGATGATCTCCAGACATAGTTGGCACTCATTGGACCTGATTTCCTTTGTTATATATAGACCTTAATAATACATCCACATTATTCATACCCAGAAGGTATCTTTTATACCTAGTGCCCAGAAGTCATGAGGGACACCTAGCTAGCTTACATCTGGACATGAAAAACAAAAAGAGCACCACAGGGTTTAGATAAAATCTCTAGTGCTGGGAAAATTATGGTAACGCACACCCAGAAGGCACTTAATGAGGTATGTGATAATTTGTTAACTATGGGATTAGACTTGTATAAAAGGTCAAATTGATGAATAAGGGACCATATGAGGGAATCAAGTCTAGTGACTCTAGTTAGACTCTCCCCATTAACAATGTGAAGGGGCCAGTTTTCAGTTATACAAAGAGTTTTTAGATTCCATTCAAAATGTGTTAGCTAGTTAATGGATTAATGTAAATAACTATGTCTCTCTTGTAAAAAAATTTTAAAAGGAGCATTTTAATAAATATTTATTCTATTTTTTATCCGAACATAGCTCTACATATATACTACTCTTTTGTCCTGCTTTATAGCATGTCAGACATCATGTCAGCATGGTTATAATAATGTAGGTTTATTAAATGGCTGCACACTAAAAAAATAAAAAAACGCATTACATTTCAAATATGATGCAATGTTGCAAAATATTTTTTAGAGTGCAAAACAAAATTAATAAAACAAATGTAAAACATTTTTATACATTCCCTTTAAGCCCTAAAGTAACCTAAAATTGCACACTAATCGTTCCATAGCTGTAACCTAAAATAAGTTACGTTTCTGAGTAGGCAGCTGGATAGCGTACTGGTTAATGGTTCTAACTAACTGTCACTAACTGTCCCTCACTGGGGCTCAAAATCTATTCCTTACCATAGTCATATGTCCACCGTAGTCTGGGGCAATTTTTTATAAGGTGAAGCCAATTAACTTATCCATATGTTTTTGGGCTGTGGGGGGCAATCGGAGTGCCTGGAGGAAACTCACGCAGACCTGGAAGAACATACAAACTCTGTGCAGTTAGAGCCCTGTGTGGGATTCAAACGGGGGCCCCAGCGCTGCATAACAGAGTGTAAAGCATGACTACAGCCAACTGTTTTGAATAATGTGACCCTGAGATTGTTACCAAGACAGGGCATGAGTAAAATCTTCACAGTGGTAACAGAGACAGGTCTGAAAACCTCGTCACTACTGTAAATCTTTCTTATACCACTAAAATGTTTTTACATTTTTTTGCTGCACGTGATTTTAGGACACTGTGCACACATGTGTCTACATTTAACCACACATTATTGTACAGTAGCTAATGACAGTCAATGTGAAAATGCACACAATTTGCTACTTGAGTGCGAAATTCCCATTCATGTGTGGACCATCCCATTGATCAACATTGTTTTTCAGTTGTAACACAAGAAAACACTTGCAATGTTAACAAGTATAGTACTTGTCTTAGATAATAGTTCAGAATTGGTAGAAAATTCTCTTGTCGTCGCTTGTCGGCGGTGCATCCCAGGCGTAGTTGCAGCTACCCGCTCGGGCTGTGGCTGAAATAGCCAGGCCCTATCGCCTGCACTCTACTGCACAGGCGGAACCAGTTCACGCCTGCGCAGTGGAACGGACCCGATCCGGCTTGGATATTTCCTGCAGAGGCTTCCCTCTCCCAAGGCAAGTACCCCCGAGGGGCACTTTTTTCCTAAAGGTTTACTTTAAGAAGTTACTAATAATTGTTCATGGAGAACTTTTGGAGTGTTTAATATGTATCTGGTTAGTTAAAGGACTGGCATCCAAGGAATTACTTGCAATAACTGTTTGGTGATGGAGTTCAGTGCTGCAAGTTGGTCACATGCATAACACTTCATTGGTTGAATAACTAGGCCATTTATACAACGTTATAAATGTCAAACTAGGAAAGGAGGAGAATTCCCAAGATCTTCTACAGTAATCCCCAAGGAGACCTGACATGCCACATCTACAATTAACTTCTGCATACCAGCTCACCAGCATGCTTTACAGAAATAACAGACTAACCAGCAAGCTCATGGTGACCCAGAACTCATTGGAGTGTGTAAAGGCCCGTACTCACGGGCTGCAAAACTCGCCTGTCGCCAGCACACGTGAGCGTGTGGGCGACAGGCCGGCGACAGCTTCTCGCCAGGTCCCTCCGCGTACACATGCGGAAGAGGGACCAGCGGCAAGGCGGAAGCTGTCGCTGACGTTCCTCCTCCCCCCGCCGGAAGCTCACCGGAAGGTCTGTGAACCTCAATGGAGGTTGCTGTCGCTAGTCCGCGTACTCACGCGGACTAGCGACAGTTGCGGCGGGGGGGCAGCGGCGACTGTCGCCATGCGATTGAAAGTTTCAATCGCATGGCGACATAGCGACGGGCGACAGTTCGGGGGCGCGCGCGCGTGCGACGGCCCATACTCACGGGCGACCTGTCGCCGCAACACGCGCGCGCCGCGTGTTGAGGCGACAAAAGTCCCTCGTGAGTATGGGCCATAAGGGACTACAATGGTCCTAAAAGCCCCCTTACTAAGATGTTAAGAAAAACAAAAGTTTGCTTTCCTAAAACAGAAAGAATATGCGATAATTCAGGTTGGAGTGAGCTTGACTCCAACCTGAATTATCGCAAATTCTTTCTGTTTTAGGAAAGCAAACTTTTGTTTTACAGAAATAAAAGAACCAAAATGCCAAAGTCATTTAGGCTACAATTAACTAATTAGTGAATCAATATGAATACACAAAGTGTCAACCCATTTGAATAATAAATACTGATCGTTCATAATGAATAGGCTTGTAATTCCTGCCCTTGCTCTGCACAAAGCATGTAGTTCAATACAATACAAATACAATACAATGCACCAGGAATGACTGGAGATGGAGATCAGTGCTGCAGGTGGTTAGTCTAGCAACTTGCATAACGCTTCATGCCGGGATAACCAGGTCATTACTAGAATGACATAACAGGAAAGGTAGAGGATTGCCAAGATCTTCTGCAATAGTCACTAAAGGTGCATGCACACACCAACACCATAACAATCGTTTATATCAAATTATCACCGACAGCCAAGGGATTTAACGGATGATGTGAATAATGAAGGCCTTTTATTATTATTATTATTTAGTATTTATATAGCGCCGACATATTACGCAGCGCTGTACAGTGTATATATATGTCTTGTCACTAACTTTCCTTAAAAGGAGCTCACAATCTAATCCCTACCATTGCCATATGTCTATATTATGTAGTGTAAGTACTGTAGTCTAGGGCCAATTTTAGAGGGAGCCAATTAACTTATCTGTGTGTTTTTGGAATGTGGGAGGAAACCGGAGTGCCCGGAGGAAACCCACACAGACACGGAGAGAACATACAAACTCTTTGCAGATAGTGCCCTGGCTGGGATTCGAACCAGGGACCCAGCGCTGCAAGGCTAGAGAGCTAACCACTACGCCACCGTGCTGCCCAGGCCTTCATACAAACAGCAAGGACTGGTTGAACTAAGATAGAAAGATCAATCGTGGTATATTGTGTGCACATCTAAAAGTGATGAAGAATGTAACCGGGCAATCAAGCTACATACAATTAACAGCAGATGGTTGTTAGGGGAGAAATGTTGTTCCAAAAATTCAAAAATACATTCCTTTGCTGACAGATTCTCATAGGTAGCAGGAAGTCTAGTTGTGTGAATATGGAAGTGAGATGCTCGGACCTAATGGTAGAATATAGGAAATGACGTAAATCTGAAGTATATTTCCAATCAAAATTTGTTCTAAGGCCATTACTAATGACACAACAAGACTATATCATTACAGTAGAATCCCTTTATAGTAAAATTCAAGGGACCTGGCCAAGTAGTTTACTATATCAGAAATTTACTATATCAGGATTCGTCATAGATTGTATATTCACACAGGTGCATAGTTGAGACCTGGGGACTGAGTTTACTATATCAGAGTTTACTATAATAAGAGTCTACTGTAATAAAGGGAATCAAACTTTTATGTGTTCAGTAAATCAGTAATTACACAGGGAACAATATAAGCAAATGTTTTAGTACATATCAGTTGTTCTGTAAGGAATGTAGTTAGGCCCGGTTCACATTAGCGTTTGGAGCCAAAAGGATCCGGTGAGCGGATCCGGTCTCCGCTTCACCGGATCCGGATGGCTCTGTCCGTGGCCCAGTTCGCATAGTGAAAATGGATCTGATCAATGATTGATCAGATCCATTTTAACTCAGCAAATACATATCTAATCTTCAGTAGCAGCCGGCGGTAGAGGCTTCCTCTTCTTCCACTGTGACTACACAGCACGTCATGTGACTAGTCACATGATGCGTCATGTAGTCACATGACGCGGAAGAAGACGGAAGCCTCTACTGCCAGCTGCTACAGAAGATTAGGTATGTATAAACCCTCCCTCTCCCGCCCGGCTGCTGCAGCCTCCCTCACCCTCCCGTCGCTCAGGTTCGCGTCATCCCATGCCCCCATCCCCCGTGGTAGTGTGGAGAAACGTTCCGTTCTCCATTGCCCAAATGCTGCAGCATTTTTTGTCTGGATCCGTTCAGCAGAACGGTTGGGACCTGCAGCAATTTTTAGATCCGTGGACCGGAATGTACAGAACGTATCCGTACCAATGGACGCATGTGAATGGATCCTTTCCCATCCGTTCCATTTGTACAGTATATACGTTTCGGTTATGTTCCGGAAAAAAAAAACGCTAATGTGAACCGGGCCTTACCAATAGTAACAATTGTGTAGTGGGTGTGAATTTCCTGTGTTTGATTGCATCACTTCCTTTCTTCTTTCGGAGCCTTATGACACTTGTTTTGTACAATGTCACAAAGCAGGAAGGAAAAGAAAAGGCAAGCCACTCCTATGTTACAAAAGTAGATGGGTGAGATAGTCCTGATTCTTAAAAAATATGACTACAATGGGAGGAGAGCCATTTATAGTCATTTTATATATCGGAAAAATTACATAGTAGACCATGTCATTGAAATCCCCAGCATTTTACTACACATATGCATGTATATAGCTCTCTTGTAGTGGTGTAGCAGGAGGGCAAACACAGTTTGCATTATACGTTGATCATTGGCTCCAGAGAGATCTCTGCAGGCCTCTATATGAAATGTTCTACTACCTTTTTCTACAGCTTACGGTGAACTGGCTATGATCAACTCACTCCGAGCTTTTCAAAGTTGGTCTGATTATTAAAAGTTGGATACTAGCATAGCTAATGTTGGACAATGTGCCTCTCTTTCTTATGTTTGTACCTTTCATATCAATCGTTATATTAACAGTGTTTGCTGCTTATAACACATTTCTGTATGTCGCTGTGGAGTACAGCGCAGCTCTTGCCTACAGTCTATCTACGGTGTTAGCACCCTTTTTATCCACTATTGCAATTTCAGAATGTTGAGTAAGTATTCGATTTCTGAGTGTAACAATCTATACATTGGTTGCTATGGGCAACAACACTATACCTTCGTTCGGCACCATATCACAGGAAGTGTAATAACTTTACTCTCATCACAGCAACAGCATAGGAGATAGAACTTCTTAGGCGTCATCACAGTTTCAAGCAGTTTATTCAGTAAAATGATATACAGATGCTCATCCCTACACACCGAAGTCCTCTTTGCGTTACAGCTCTTGGTTCCATTACATGGCAAGCAGGTTTTCTCTTATAAACGAGATAAACAGAGGAACACCAAGAGCCCCAATAGTGTAGTATGTATTGACAAAGGGGGTAATGACAAAGAGTAATAGTTGTTATACTCACAAACATGGGTCACCAATAGGCAACCACTGTAAAGGCAGGTGGGGAGATTATCCTGACCCCACTCAGGAATAAGAAGTCGCTCTATGTAGATAGTAGAAAGGGTCGCAACCCTCCACCAAGGGTGGATACAATATTATATAAGAGAGAACAGAGGCGCCAAAAGGATAAAAGGGGTTTTAAAGGAGCTTAAAAGCCAAAACTTGGTAATTAGAGGAGGCAGTGGTGGACTTACCCCCTCCAAGCAGACACAACACGACTGTACATTCAGTCTATTTATTAACGAACTCCAGATAAAACAAAGCAACGCATTTCACGGGTCAGCGCCTGCTTCCTCAGGCAATAGAAAAAGGAGTTACAGCATCTAGCAAAACAAACGACACTCAGCGCCTCTGCCAATGGCAGAGGCGCTGAGTGTCGTTTGTTTTGCTAGATGCTGTAACTCCTTTTTTTATTGCCTGAGGAAGCGGGCGCTGACCCGTGAAACGCGTTGCTTTGTTTTATCTGGAGTTCGTTAATAAATAGACTGAATGTACAGTCGTGTTGTGTCTGCTTGGAGGGGGTAAGTCCACCACTGCCTCCTCTAATTACCAAGTTTTGGCTTTTAAGCTCCTTTAAAACCCCTTTTATCCTTTTGGCGCCTCTGTTCTCTCTTATATAAGGTTTTCTCTTATGTTCATCTATACTACATAGCCCGTAGGCCCATATACAGCATACAGTTTAGATGATATGACAATACATTACAAATAAAAGGAAAGGGCGAAAGTCATCAGCCAGACATCAGAAGAAGCATCAGTAGTCAGAAGTGGCTCTCTGTAGCCCGTCCGCTGCTTTAGTACCGACCACTAAAGAGTTAAATGTGACATCATTTGTGCAGGAATTCATCGCCTGCTATTGGCTGATAAAACCTCGTGATATGACAGGCACAGTCTTTACTGTGCATGCCCGAACTATCACCTAGTTCTAAGAACTGTCATCTTTTTCTGAAGAGGCCATTGGTTTAATGTTCTTGTGAGAATATTTTCATAACAATGGCTCATGTTTATGTTATTCGTCGCCAGCTGGTCTGGCCTCTGCACGGCATATCTCTGATACAGCCTTGGGTGTTCCCGTAGCACACTGTTCTTCAGTGTTTCTAGAAATCCTCTTTAAAGGTATACTCTGCAAATCAAGTCTTTTAACTAACCTCAGTTAAAGTAACTGAGGCCTACGGATTCAATCATATAATACTTAAATTCTAACACTGAGGTTTAATTGTTATGTTTTCTGTGTTGTAAGCACTAACATGTACATTCTTACTAAGAAATCATATAGAAAGGTTAGGGTACTTACATTACATTCTTCTAAAATTGTACTGCCTATGTTGCTGTAATTCTGGGGGTCATACTTTCTGACCACCCAGCACAACAAGGCTAAGAGCTGGATAATGGAAGAGGTTACACAGGCTGCCCAGAGCAACTGCAGCTCTGGGCTTCCGATATCGCTACAAATAAAACACAATGGCAGCGCAGTGCGATGTTGCGCTGCCTTAGTTCACACTGTGCTGCCTTAGCGATAGCAAGTATTCAAACAGGTAGAAGACAGGACTAAAGATTGGATCGTAACTAGTAGCAACCGCAGCTCACAGTCACGTCCACAGAAGCAGAGCAAGCTGGCTAACAACAGTCACCAGCAAGCATCCACCCAGGCAAGACTAGAGGATAGAATGTAACTAATAGCAACTGCAGCCTATAATTATGTTCCCAGAAACTAGAGTAGTAGGAATACTACCAGTCACCAACGTGGTAATGGCAGAATCCAAGCTATGTGGATAATGGACTTCACTGATCTACCGCAGATGCAGCGAACGTCCATCAAGCATGGAACTAGGCAATACACAATGATAAGCAAAATAACAAACGCCTCAACTAACGGATAAATATATATATTAGCAAGTCTGCATATATATTTATCAAGAACTAGCTAAAGCACAAGTAATAAGGTTGCATAGAACTACAATAACAGAACTATACAGAGTAACAAGGTGCCCAGTAGATCAGCGTACTGACCAATATGATGGGTGGGGTAAGAAATGGGAGGCAGACTTTTATGCTGACATCAGCCAATGGATGCAGGTATGCAAATCTCCACACAGCTGAATGGTAATCACACAATCCTGAGCTGGCTTGATTACCATTTGCTAGCTGGCTGTGAATGCAAAGGACCCCCATATGAAATACATGCAGAATTATGTAACAACATGCATGCAGGAAATCCAGGGCTATCTGGCCGCAGCTCAGCTGCAACAAGCAATTGTTGGAATGATGACAGCATCATGAGCTGCCCAGAACTGCAGAGCGATTGCAAATGACAATGAGACCCATTGCAAATGCACGACCGAATGCAAGCAGATAAGCCAGATCTGTCCGTTTGCAGCTCCACTGCAATGGACAGAATACGCTACAGGAGGGATCCTTACAGTTGCATCATACACCATTAGATAATTTGTGTGTCCCGGATGTGTTAAGGTCGCCACAAACGATACAATAAAATGATCCAATTTTACAGCAATTCGATAAATATGATCAGAGCGCCAGAAAAAATCGAAAGTTTTTTGTATATTCGACTGAAAAATCAGATCGGATTTCCTGTTTATTTTCTATTTTTATCAATACAGAATGCTTGAAATTTTTCTTCAATTTCTCTAAAGATTGTATGGTGTGTGGCCACCTTTATGCTGATCAACAGTGGCACATATTTATGGAGTTATCTACCACTCATTGTTCATTTGTATTTGTTGAATATGTATATATTTTGGAAAAACAGGCATACATTGTTAACCAAGATTTTGTTATTTAGATCATTTTATGTAATTTCATAGATGTAGTAGGTCAAATGCCTTTACCCAGGAAAGAGGTTAATCCAAAGATAGCACCACAGTAGGACCACAGTACACTTTGTATTTTTGATGCTCTCTGTAGTTCACCTTTGGGTGGTTTCCGTGCCAAGTAGGTAGGCAGGGATACACCCATGTGTGGCTTTTGGTTGGCATCACTCTGGCTCCACACCTTTAATTTGGTCCAGTGAGTAGGATCATATAATGGTTTGGGATTGTAGTTGGTCACCTTTTATTCATATCTACTAGGATAATTTTGACACACATATATTGGTTTGGGTTTGTATCTTCACTCTCGGTTTAACAATGTGTATAATAATTTATATACAGGATTACCCTAATGTGGTTTCAGACTCACTCCCCCTGGAGGGGGGGGGGGGGGGGTTCCTTGTTCCCCCCCCCCATCTATGGCATTTTCTTCCAGTGGTCCATATGGTACTACAAAAGCCTAAGGTGTACTCTTAGGGAATCCAGTCTTAAAGCATGTTTGTATCCTCTGCCCAATCCTCATGTGTGTGTGTGCATGTTATTTGCATTTATACTTTATGCAGATCCTATATGGTTTGGGTCAAATTTCTCATGTCTAATTATATTTTTATTTTCCTCTAATTATAGGTATTTACTCATCCGTAAATGGACCCTTACCCTGTTTAGAAATAAACAACCTAACCATCTGGGATTGGACCTGCTTGATCATATTCACTGATCAGCATCCTAAATTGTCATATTTTCTCTGTATATGTGTATGGGATGCTGTACTCATTTTGTTCCACAAGATGGTGCAAGTTTCCATGTAATGTTCCGATGTAATCTAATGAATTTAGACTATGCCTTGACTTTTTGATTGATGTGACTATTGTAGTGTATAAGCAATGGTTTGTACATTGTAAACCTTTGTACCTTTGTCCTGTAGTGTTCTAATATACTTGGATTATGCCTTGAATTTTTGTTTGATGTGACTATTGTAGTGTATAAGCAATTGTTTGTACATTGTAAACCTTTGTACCTTTGCCCCTATTAATAAATGCTATTTCAATGTATTTTAGCGTTTTGGGTTACCAGGTGACCCAGTTTGTTAGGTAGCTATTGGTTACGAGCGCTTCCGGCTTTATGTCTAATGGGGACGGGCTTGTGGCCACGCACATCTTGCATGCCTGGAGCGCTCCACCCACTTACGTATCCTCCCTTATTGAACTGGGCACATGTTCCACTGCTATGCCCAAAAGAAGCTGATTGAAAACTAATTGTGACGGTGCTGCACATGCTTCCCTCTCCTCTTTGTTGCATGGTTAGAGCCTCTCTCAATCTTGAGCACTGGCCTTGCGCCTCTTCTTCTCCTCCACGACGGCATATATCCACTTACTGCCCACAATTTTGTACACTTCTTTCCACCCTTTCACTGCTACTTGGGTTTTTTTTTTTTTTTTGCATTTTGGTTATATATCATTGCTTTGTGCACAGGTATTTATGTTACATTCTCATTGCTTCAATTCACTTTGTTTCCCAATGGTGTCCAGCACAGTAGCACTCACACTTTACTCTTGCCATTACAGGGTATGTGGTGATTGTATAATTTATTAGGGTCAGAGCTGTGCATTATTTTGATTGTACAATTGCATATTATATATTTATTGTGTATCCCTGACCGTCAATTGTTTTTAATGGTTTTTAAGGCTATCCTTACATTTTCTGTATAAATAAAAGCTCTTTTTATATTGGAATTGGTTGTTGTGGTGCAGTTTTTATGGGATCTACTCGTTTTTCTCATTTGAGAGACCTAACCATTTCTAACCATTCATGCATGAGCCATCTCAATGGGAACTTTTACACAAGACCACCAATACTCATAATAATTGTAAAGCTGTCATTTGTGTGAAAAAAGCAAAATGAATGACTTCTTTCATGTGTATCTGTCCAGAATACCCACCTTTTGACTTCATGTTGTTGGCTATGGCACTTGAGTCATCATTTCTGCATGTCCTTTGTGGTGGAGAAGTAGTAACTATAGGACCATGTTTCTTGTATTTCCAAATAGATCTTGATCCTGCTTGTGAAATCTCCAAACAGGATGATGACGAGGCTGTTAGTCCTTCTTCTTACCAACAGTTTTTCTTAATCTGAGCTTCAACCTCAATAGTTATAGTAATAATTCAATACAAATCTTTGCATATGAACAAATGAACATTTATTAAAATAGCATAACAACACTTTCCCTGGTGCTGTATACACAACATCTGTAAGGCCCGGCTGCAGCGTAGTCACACCGAGCTTACAAATCTCATGCACACAAAAACATGCATACAGAAAAAGGGGACAAGGTTGTGTCCAGTACTTTGTCACCTACTTTGTGGTACTTTTTCAATTGTAGAATACTGAAATTTTATTTTGAACAGAAGATGAAAAATGATCTCCTAGGAGAAAACTTAGGAGGAAAAGGGGAACTGGATCATGCCCAAGGAAAGTTAATCGGGAATTAAGTTAGATAAGAGATAAATCATGAGTTAAAGAGACACTGAAGCGAAAAAAAAAAATTATGATATAATAAATTGGTTGTGTAGTACAGCTAATAAATAAAGCATTAGGAACAGAGACATAAGTCTAATATTTGTTTCCAGTACAGGAAGAGTTAAGAAACTCCAGTTGTTATCTATGCAAATAGCCACTGAGCTGCATGACTTTGAAAATGGCAGAGAGCTCTGAATTCTGATGGTTTTTATCTCAACTGTATTGTTTTTTTTCTTTTGCAGAGAACAGTTCAGGACAGGTCAAAAGTTCACTGCCTGTTCTGTAAAAACATTTAGGATGCTGAGTAGTGTGGGAATTGCAAATATTAGAGAATGATGCAATGTTATAAAAAAAGCTGTAAAACTAAATAAAAATATGGGAATATTTTGTTTTTGTTACCAATGTTCTAATAATTATCCGTGTCTCTTTAACCCTCCTGGCGGTCTATTACAATCCGCCAGGGGGCAGCGCAGCAATTTTCTTTTTTGTTTTTTTTTAAATCATGTAGCGAGCCTAGGGCTCGCTACATGATAGCCGCTGTGCAGCGGCATCCCCCCACCCGCTTCGATTGCCTCCAGCGATCTGCGATCAGGAAATCCCGTTCAAAGAACGAGATTTCCTGGAGGGCTTCCCCGGGCGGGATGACGTTACCGACGTCATCGACGTCGTGACGTCAAAGGGAGTCCTGATCCACCCCTCAGCGCTGCCTGGCACTGATTGGCCAGGCAGCACACGGGGTCTGGGGGGGCGGCGCGGCACGGCAAGCGGCAGCTAATCGGCGCGGAGTGGCGGCGATCAGAGTGCACACGCAGCTAGCAAAGTGCTAGCTGCGTGTTGCAGAAAAAAAAAATTATGCAAATCGGCCCAGCAGGGCCTGAGAAATCCTCCTCGGGCTCGGGCTTACCGCCAGGAAGGTTAAGTCATTGAAGGATAGATAAATTGTGGGTTAATACGTAAGGTTGCATAATTCAACAGAAAAGCTTTGTGAATCAGTCCCAATGCCTCATGCCATAATCATTTGTTGTTTAGCTTAGCCTTACAATTACCACTGAATATGACATTGCTACTTACAACTGCATTTACCACACTTTATTTTGCTACAAACACCCAAAAAATGTATGTTTATTAATTTCAATTCCATATATAATATTTTCACACTACATACCTTAACATACTCTTTCCAGCTTTTCATTATACACATATACCACAGACTCTTTCATAATTCCATCCTTTTTGTTGTTTATACAAACAACAAGGTTTGGTATGTACTTAACCATTTCGGGACCGGCTGCCTAACCCCCCTTAAGGACTAGGCATTTTGCGGTGGGGGGGGGGGGGGTGCGCACGTTTGGGGGGGGTCAGGCGGCCGGATCCACTCTGTAGCTGACTGGGCAGTGTCCCCCCTTGGTGGCAGGGGTCCCCCTTTCACCAGCAGCCATCACTCACCTTCCAGGCTCCAGCGATGAAAATGAGCCGCAATAGCCCCCACTTCTCCGGCCTGGTCGCGGCTTGATGACGTCATCAAGCTGGGGCACTGGAACTGAGCGGCATTAGGAGCGGAGATACCGGCCAGAGCAGAGGGGGGCGCCGATCGTCGCTGGAACGGCAGGGAGGTGAGTGGATCCTCTTCTTTCCCCCCTGCCGCCGCCGCTGTCAAAGTGATCACTACGATCCGCCGGCGATCGTAGTGATCACGTGATCAGCAGCCATACGCGATGGCTGCTGATCACTGAGGGGAGATGTCAGCTGTCATATGACAGCTTAACCACTTGATGACCCACCCTTTAGGACCAGCGTGGTTATTAGTGATCTGTGCTGGGTGGGCTCTACAGCCCCCAGCACAGATCAGGGTGCAGGCAGAGAGATCAGATTGCCCCCCTTTTTTCCCCCCTATGGGGATGATATGCAGGGGGGGTCTGATCTCTGCTGCCTGCGTGTGGCTGGCGGGGGGGGGCACCTCAAAGCCCCCCTCCGCGGCAAAATTCCCCCCTCCCTCTCCTACCTGTCCCCTACCCGGTGATCCGGGCTGCACAGGACGCTATCCGTCCTGTGCAGCCAGTGACAGGACGTCCCCTGTCACATGGCGGCGATCCCCGGCCGCTGATTGGCCGGGGATCGCCGATCTGCCTTACGGCGCTGCTGCGCAGCAGCGCCGTACAAATGTAAACAAAGCGGATTATTTCCGCTTGTGTTTACATTTAGCCTGCGAGCCGCCGTCGGCGGCCCGCAGGCTATTCACGGAGCCCCCCGCCGTGATTTGACAGGAAGCAGCCGCTCGCGCGAGCGGCTGCTTCCTGATTAATCAGCCTGCAGCTGGCGACGCAGTACTGCGTCGCTGGTCCTGCAGCTGCCACTTTGCCGACGCACGGTATAAGCGTGCGGTCGGCAAGTGGTTAATCTCCCCTCCGGATGCGCACTATCGCGTCAGGAGCAGAAACGGCGGGCCGGCATAGATTCTACGCCGCATCAGGCTAGAACAGCCACAACTGCGGCATAGAATCTAATGCAGGCGGTCCGGAAAAGGTTAATAGTTACGTATACAATTTATTCTGGTTGAATACAATTTAAAAATTTTCCAACTTGTCTAAACTAAAACAACCAAGAAAAAGAGAAAATCGATAAGATTTCTCAATCAAAAACACAAAAACATTCCAGATTTGGCATATGCAAAGGCAGTGTTGGACGACATGGATACAACCTTATTTAAAGGAATACTATCGATTCACATATTTTTTTCAATTGACAAAGGAATTGTTTGGGAAGTGCTGCTAAGTACTGGTGTATACATTTTAGTAGCAACTATTTTATCTACTGTTAGCAAAATACATTCAAAGTTTACTGATGCCTAAACTGACGGCTGACTGAGCCATGAGGAGAGGGGAAATTCCCCTCACACTTGATCAGGTAGGGCTCTTTCACATTAGGGCAGATTTTGTGCGTTAACGCAAACGGCATCCATTTGCGTTAACCAAGGTAAGATGAAAGTCCATAGACTTTCATTTTACCTTCCACACCCGACGCTGCGTTTCGATGCGTTGCGGTTCCGACGCACCCGGGCGCAGTTTTTCATCCAACGCACCCGCGAGCCGGCTTTTTCCGTCGGGTTTAATTACCAGCTACCGCCGCTGATTGCGTCGTACCGCAGATACCCGACGACACGCCGCAGGCAGACAACGCGTGCAGGAGAAAGGCTCCTGTGTCCTGTGTTTCTGGCTGACCTGTCTGAAGAGAGCAGAGGAAATGTAACTAATTGTCACAGCTTTTTCATAGTGTTTTTGCTTTCAGAGTTTGATATGTTTGATATTTGCTTTCTGTAGTCTGATATGCAACTCTGGCTGTGCATTGAAGCAGACACCCCTTCTGCAATTGATTTGTCCCAATATAGCTAAATCCTACCCTCAAAATATTGCTTTTGCCTCTGATATTTAACATTAAAAGTAGGAAAATGTTTACACAGCTACTTAGACATTATTTGCACGCTGTCATTTTAGAACACTTGGGTATCGATAGTATTCCTTTAATCTAGAGGTCTTAAAACATGGTTTTGGGCCACCATTCTCCAAGGAGGAGATCAAGTTACTCAGTAGAAGGCTGGAAGCTCTTTTTAAAATGTAAGTGCTTATTTTGTATGTTGTCCATCCAATGCTGAATATAAATATTTGGTTTGGATGGATATACTGTACTAGGTTTACACCTGTATGGAACAACGTCTCTCTACCTGAACTAGATAAGCTTCATTTCCGTAACCAATGCTCCACTTTGGGAGTGGATAAGCTGTAGTCGCTGTATGACAATAATAATGTGACCTTTTTGAGAAGACTAACCAATCTTTGCACTACAAGTCCAGGTAGAGGTCTATATTTTCAATACATACAATTGAAACATGCTCTTTGAGTGTAAACTGCAACATTTATAGTTAAAGGGAATCTTAACTGAACTAAAAAAATAAAAAAAAGTTTAACTTACCTAGGGCTTCTACCGCCCCCCCCCCCCCCCCTGCAAACGTCCTGTGCCTGCACCGGGACAAACCGATCCTCCGGTCCCCCTCAGCGAGCCAGTTTTGATCCTGGCTGTGGGTGTCCTAAATGACGCTACTGTCGCTAACCTGCACATGCACAGTACGAGCTCATCTCATACTGCACATGTACAGGAACAGGAGGGCGACAGGAGCGTGATAAGGATGCTGGTGGCCAGGGATCGGTTTGTCCCAGCATGGCCACAGGACGTCTGCAGGGGGCCGGTAGAAGCCCCATATATTTTTTTAGTTCAGTTAAGGATCACTTTAAAGGGACCCTGAGCAGACAGCGTGGGTATGCAAAGCATGATTTTAATCAGAGTCCCTGGCCCCAATGAAATTTGCACTGGCCGGACCGGGGGGGGGTTATGGATCCCTTCAAGTGTATCCCCTCACCTGTATTTAACTTAATTGACCAATCTGTTGCTAGGCAGGAGCTTTTTTTCTTCTGCTTATGGCCTTCTTCTAACAGGCTTCCTTAAAAAAAGTTCCCCTAAAAATGTTGGAAATCTTGTGAAGAGACCTCCCTGAGGTAAAGGAGGAATGCATGCAATTTCCAAGCACGCAGAAATATACCGGATGTGTCAGACCATGTTAATCAATGACTTAGTTAACATTTAGTGCGGTTCCCACACACAGGTATAAAAATTTGCTAGATGCAGCATAATATGCACCATGTGCCATTCCTATTGCTGAAAGCCAGCTGCTGTCAGCTGACTGTATGCTGACACATTTTTCTTTTCTAATATTTCCAAAGAATGCCCTAAATCACAAGAAAATTGTGGAACACCACAGGGCTCCTGTGTACCTCATATTTATTACTTTTTGGTTTTGGGAATTTGTATGTGTTCTGGTTTTAAAAAGCAAAAAAAATGTAAGATTTAAAATGCTTATCTGCACATTAATGTAAGATGTACATTTGTCCCAGAGTAAATACACTATAATTTTTTCACTTCCTATATAGCAATCACACACTGTAAGTATTCTAATCAACAAACTCTGAAGCCCTTACCGACAGGTTTTGGACTAAACCATCCCCTCATGAGGGAGTCTCAGGATTTCTTTTATTTTCAAAAGCACCAGGGGCGTAACTACAGAGGAGCAGTCACTGTAAGCGTGGGCAGGGTAAAAAAAGCTGTGAGGGGGGCTTCAACTACTACTAACCTTCCTTTCCTCCAATAAACAAACAAATGGGTCCATATCATTATTTAGTATTTATATAGCGCCGACGCCTTCTGTAGTGCTATACAGAGTATATAGTTTGTCACTAAATGTCCCTCAGAGGGGCTCACATGCTAATCCATACCATGGTCATATCATATCTCCCTTGTAGTCTAGGGACAATTTTTCTTTCAGGGGAAAGCCAGTTAACTCATCTGCAATTTTTGGGATATGGGAGGAAACCAGAGTGCTCAGAGGAAACACATGCAAACACGAGGAGAGCATACAAACGCCTTGCATTGTGTGAACATTGTGCGGGCCCATTAAAGTTCTGCTGGTGACCCCATGATTTGTAATTCACCCCTGAAATGCACACCTTGAATGGCAGTTGCTCACCCTAATTACCAGACTACTGTGCAGCTAGTTGGCAGGCCAGCTTTCATCTTTTTATATGCCCTTTTAAGGGCATTCTTTGGAAATATTAGAAAAGAAACATTGTGAATCCCCCATGAGGAGATGAACTAATCCAAAAACTGCTGGTAAGATTATAAAACCTACTTTAACTGTCAGCTACTCAGGAAATAAAAAAAATTACAGTGCATTATTCTCTGGGGCAAATGCACATCGTATAGGTATGTGTACATTTCATTTGTATTTTGCATTTTACAGATTTTTTTTTACATGGTGCCTGTCCATTGAAGCTTGTTTACCTGGTGCTTCAGTTAGAGAACTGGATGTAAAACAGGTCAGCCAAGAAAAGTATAATTTGATAACTGCGTTAAAATAATCCTAAAGCGGGATTGCAAATGCTTGGCACTAAAGTAGTGAATCTGTAAAATCCACAGCAACAGTTACATATGATTGTAAATAAGACATTTATTGCCATAGTTAATGGCTGGCAAATATGGCAGTTTTAGTCCACTGATATGTGGTCGATATGATTAAGTATTTTGGGAATGTGCTAATTTATTATGGAGAGCCAGGTTACATAAAAATTGCAATCTAAGCAATGACTTTTATTCAGAGTTTACAGATGGTGAACAGGTCTACGAGTGGTTCTTCCAGTCTGATCACATTCAGTGCACCTTATTCTAGGATAATAGGGTCTTTACTGGAATGATACAAATACAATAGGAAAGGATAACCTCCAAGTTATACAGTAATCACTTAAAGTGAACGTCCGGACTAAAAATCAACTCAGCAGCACTGAAAAGGCCTGGTGTTTCTTTAACAGTTTCACAGCATCAGAACTTTGTTTCTCTTATCCAAGCCTCATTTTTAGCTGCATAGAAGAAAACTGCCCGGGCTTTTTTCCCCTGATGCTGTGCAAAGCATGATGGGATTTCTGATGTTGTTACTCTTGTTCTGCTGTTTTGGTGCAAATTTTTCTTTTTTTACATTTTGAATTTGGCATTTAAAGCCTAGCGTGTGCAGCTGGGAGGGGTTATCAGGACACAGGACATTTGGAACTGTGTTTCCTGCTCCTTGTCACCTGCTTTCAACCAAAAAGATGGCTGCCCCCATGTAAAAGATGGCAGCCCCCATGAATCACAAACATTTGCCTGTTCTTTTAAAACAGGGTTGGTAAAAAATTATATTACCTATCTATTCTAATTAACATAACTAATGTAACTTAATGACAGTATGTTTGTTTAGGCTGAAGTTCCCCTTTAAGGTGCGTACACACACACTACTAAATGCAATGACAGGTCCGCTGGGCGGTCTTTAGCCGACAGTGTGCGCGTGTGTACGAGCTGTCGGCGGACTGATAAGGCTGTTTCTGAACGATCCGCTCAGCGGATCGTTCAGAAACAGCCTTATCAATCCGATGACAGTAACTGTCAGCTACTCAAGAAATCCATTTAAGCTTGTTTACCTGGCGGATCGTTCAGAAAAAGCCTTATCAGTCCGCCGACAGCGCGTACACACACGCATACTGTCGGCTAAAGACCACCCAGCGGAAGGGTCCAGCGGACCCGTCGTTGCATTTAGTAGTGCGTGTGTACGCACCTTAAGACATTTGCATGAGCTGAAAGGAGACACGCCATGCCTTAACTACAATCAATTCTCTGTGTACATGCAAACCCTCGTGTTGCAATAGTCTAGCAGCCAACAGAAACAGATACAGGTGAAACTTGAAAAATTTGAATATCGTGCACAAGTCCATTTATTTCAGTAATTGAACTTAAAAGGTGAAACTATTATATTAAATAGACTCATTACACGCGAAGCAAAATATTTCAAGGCTTTATTCTGTTATAATTGTGATGCTTACAGCTTATGAAAACCCCAAAATCAGAATCTCAGACCATTAGAATATTGTGAAAATATTCCATATTCTAGGCTCAAAGTGTCAGACTCGAATCAGCTAATTAATCCAAAACATCTGCAAAGGGTTCTTATTTCATATATTAGTTTCACCTTTTTAAGTTGAATTACTGAAATAAATAAATTGACTTTTGCACGATATTCACATTTTTCAAGTTTCACCTGTACAATCAAAAAATAAATAAATCAAACATTTCAGTGCTTAATATAAAGGCTACAAAAGACTAATTAGTGAATCAAAGTTTATGCATGTGTGTAATTGATGCAGTCTGAATACTATACACAGTAATACAATATGTATCTCAGCAATCCCTCTATGTCTATGATGTGTTGTTGTTTTTTCGCCATATGTCTATGCTGTGTTTTTGCTATATGTTCTACTGCCACTGCCATGTGTACCAAAAACAATTCTGCATGGAGTTTGTATGATCTCCCCGTGTCTCCATATGTTTCCTCTGGGCACTCCAATTTTCCTCCCACATCCCAAAAACATACAGATAATTGATTTGGCTTCCCCTTAAAAGTTGGCCGTAGACTACGATCAGAGCCAGCCTTTGGGGGTGGCAAGTAGGGCAATCGCCCCAGGCCCCGCACCTGAAGAGGCCCCGCACCCTCTGCAGCGGTGGGGAGAGGGCATAGTAGCTAAAACTCACGTGTCTTCCTCCGATCCTCACAGCTACCATCTATTTCCTCTCCCAGCATCTGTGTATTGGTGACCGCATATTACCACAGGGGGGCACTGTTACCAATACACAGATGCTGGGAGAGGAAATAGATGGTAGTTGTGAGGATCGGAGGAAGACACGTGAGTTTTATCTACTATGCCCTCTCCCCACCGTTGCAGCCACCTTCATATCTAACCTGTAGATGTACCTACCCATCTAACCTATACTGCAGGCACCTATCTAATCTATACTGCAGGGCACCTACCCATCTAACCTATACTGCAGGCACCTACAGTATCTAATCTATACTGCAGGCACCTACCTATCTAATCTATACTGCAGGGCACCTACCTATCTAACCTATACTGCAGGGCACCTACTTATCTAATCTATACTGCAGGCACCTATCTAATCTATACTGCGGGGCACCTACCTATCTAACCTATACTGCAGGCACCTATCTAATCTATACTGCGGGACACCTACCTATCTAATCTATACTGCAGGCACCTATCTAATCTATACTGCGGGGCACCTACCTATCTAACCTATACTGCAGGCACCTATCTAATCTATACTGCGGGGCACCTACCTATCTAACCTATACTGCAGGCACCTATCTAATCTATACTGCAGGGCACCGACTTATCTAACTTATACTGCAGGCACCTATCTAACCTATACTGCAGGCACCTATCTAATCTATACTGCAGGGCACCTACTTATCTAACTTATACTGCGGGCACCCACTTATCTAATCTATACTGCAGGCACCTACCTATCTAATCTATACTGCAGGCACCTATCTAATCTATACTGCAGGCACCTATTTAATCTATACTGCGGGGTACCTACCAATCTAATCTATACTGCAGGCACCTATCTAATCTATACTGCGGGGCACCTACCTATCTAATCTATACTGCAGGCACCTAACTAATCTATACTGCGGGGCACCTACCTATCTAACCTATACTGCAGGCACCTATCTAATCTATACTGTGGGACACCTACCTATCTAATCTATACTGCAGGCACCTATCTAACCTATACTGCAGACACCTATCTAATCTATACTGCAGGCACCTTCCTATATAATCTATGCTGCAGGCTGGCACCTATCTAATCTATACTGCAGGCACCTACCTATCTAATCTATACTGCAGGCACCTATCTAATCTATACTGCGGGGCACCTACCTATCTAACCTATACTGCAGGCACCTATCTAATCTATACTGCGGGACACCTGCCTATCTAATCTATACTGCGGGGCACCTACCTATCTAACCTATACAGAGTGTGTGCTTCCAAAGCGTGTGTGTGTGTGTGTGCGTGCATGCGTGTGTATCCACAGCATATGTCTCTAGGCCCCGCATATGACACTCACCCCAGGCCCCGCATACTCTAAGGCCACCTCTGCATAGACATATGACTATGGTAGGATTAGTGTAACGATCGGTGTCAGCCAGAACAGATTTTCTGATTATTGGTGATCTGCAGTATCACCAATAATACAGAAGTTATACCTGATTATGTGGTGATCTGCAGAATCACCAATAATACAAGTATAGCAAGACACACAGGATACAAAGATGTAAGATGGTGTTTGGTGCAACAGAAAATATAGATGGAGATACCAACTGTCCAGAGGAGCTGGTGAAGGAGGTATCTCTAATCAACACAGTAATCAGTATTCCAGCAAGCTGGAGACTCAGAGGAGTAATGATAGGTTCACCCGAGGAGCGGGTGATGCACAGTAAGAAAATGTGGCGAGATCACTGGAGGAGCGAGTGATTCAGACTGTACTGCAACAGATGATCCCCTGATGGGCAGGAGACGCAGACAGCATTTAATGATAGCTAGTCACCTGAGGAGCAGGTGATTAAGACTGTACTGCAGCTATCAACCTGAGGAGTGGGTGATTCAGACTATACTGCAGCTATCTACCTGAGGAGCAGGTGATTCAAACTATACTGCAGCTATCAACCTGAGGAGCAGGTGATTCAGACTATACTGCAGCTATCAACCTGAGGAGCAGGTGATTACTAAACTGAGAGCTCCTCACGAGGACTAACTCCCTGGTGAGGGCAGAAGAGTCAGACAAGCAGGTTCGGCAACACACAGACAGATACGGTACAAAGGCGGAAGACAGAACTCTCTTTTCAGACCCTCGGCATGCATGCGGTACTCCGGAACCCAAGTTTTCTCCTCTAGACCATACCCCTTCCAATGGACCAAGTACTGTACAGAATTCTGCACTAATCGAGAATCCAAAATTTTCTCGATCCCACACTCAGGTTGATCGTTGAACCATCACGGGGGGGGGGGGGGGGGGGGGGGGAGATGATCTCACACCTCTCATGCTGGCTGGGAGATCAATCATATATGTCACATCATTAATCTTTTTGGACACCGGGTATGGGCCTACAAATCTGGGTCCCAACTTGGGAGATGGTTGCTTTAACGCCAGATGCTGAGTAGACACCCGCACCATGTCACCTGGAGAGAATTTCCACTCCACAGACCGCCTTTTATCCGCCTGTCTTTTCTGCGTTTGAAAGGCTTTTCCCAGATTCCTCTTTACCAGCACCCAAACTTCCTTCAATGCCCTTTGCCAATCCTCTAGAGCAGGGAAAGGGGATGATGCCACAGGTAAAGGAGAGAATTTGGGAGATCTCCCTGAAACTACCTGAAAAGGAGAAAAACCTGAAGAAGAACTCTTCAGGTTATTATGTGCAAATTCCGCAAAAGGTAAAAACTTCACCCAGCCTGACTGGGCATCTGCCACATAACACCTGAGAAATTGCTCCAGGGACTGGTTAACTCTCTCAGTCTGTCCGTTGGTCTGTGGGTGGTAGCCCGATGAAAATGACAGGTCCATATCAAGCTGTTTGCAAAAGGCTCTCCAGAATCTAGACACAAACTGGACTCCCCTATCTGACACCACATTCTCCGGAATGCCATGCAGCCGGAAAATGTGCTGAATGAAGAGATCGGCCAATTCCTGAGCTGAGGGGAGTCCTTTCAATGGGACGAAATGAGCCATTTTACTGAACCTGTCAACTACCACGCAGATGACCGTCTTGCCCTCAGACCTGTGGAGTTCTCCTATGAAGTCCATAGACAAATGAGTCCATGGTTCACTTGGCACTGGTAAGGATTAGCGTACCCACTGGTGCTTGCCGAGAGGGCTTATTTCTGGCACAAACAGAGCACTCTCTCACAAACGCCTTGCAATCAAGTGCCAAAGAAGGCCACCATACACATCTAGCCAATAGATCCTGAGTTCGAGCAGCCCCGGGATGCCCTGCGTTCTTATGGGCATGAAACAACTGTAGGAGTTGTAAGCAAAAGGGAAGTGGCACAAACAATACCCCCTCGGGCTTCCCTTCCGGAATATCCTGCTGATAGGGCGCTAAGGTCAGTGCCCAATCCTGCCAGGTTTCCGTGGCGGCTACCACCAATCTTTGAGGTAGAATGGTCTCAGGGGTTGCTGGCTGAACTTTCTCAGGCTCAAAGCACCTAGACAGTGCGTCTGCTTTGACATTCTTACTGCCTGGAGTATACGTTATAATAAATCTGAATCTTGAAAAGAACAAAGACCAGCGAGCCTGTTGGGGGCTAAGCCTTTTGGCCCCCTCGATGTACTCCAGATTTTTATGATCAGTATAAACAGTAATTGTATTTTCTGCCCCTTCAAGCCAGTGACGCCATTTCTCAAAGGCTAACTTAATGGCCAGGAGCTCCCGATTGCCGATATCGTAGTTTCTCTCGGCTGGAGAGAACCTACGAGAAAAGTAGGCACAGGGATGCAGTTTGCCTTGAAGGCCAGATCGCTGAGACAGCACAGCCCCAACCCCAATCTCAGATGCATCTACCTCAACGATGAAGGGGAAGGTGACATCTACGTGTCTCAAAAAAGGGGCAGAACAAAATAACCTTTTTAATGTAGTAAAAGCAGAGTGTGCCTCTGCTGACCAATGGTAAGTGTCAGCCCCTTTTTTGGTGAGGCTGGTGAGGGGTGACACCATCGAAGAAAATCCTTTGATAAACTTCCTGTAGTAGTTGGCGAAGCCCAGAAACCTTTGGAGTGCCTTCAATCCCACAGGTTGAGGCCATTCCAATACAGCAGAGACTTTTTCAGGGTCCATGGAGAGACCCGAAGTGGTAATAATATATCCCAAAAAAGGGACCTTAGTAACTTCTAAGAGGCACTTCTCTAATTTGGCATACAAGGAGTTCTGCCTCAATTTTTGTAACACAAACTTCACGTGCTTCCGATGTTCAGTCAGATTGGGTGAGAAAATCAGTATATCGTCCAGATATACTAACACAAACACCCCCAGAACTTCTCTGAAAAGCTCGTTGATCAACTCTTGGAAGACGGCAGGGGCATTACACAACCCGAAGGGCATGACCAGATATGCGTAGTGCCCATCGGGCGTGTTGAACGCCGTCTTCCATTCATCACCATCCCTAATGCATACACGGTTGTATGCCCCTCGTAAGTCCAACTTAGAAAAAATACTGGCATTGAGAACTTGGGCAAATAAATCGTCAATCAACGGTAGTGGATAACGATTCTTCACTGTGATCTTATTCCACCCCCGATAGTCAATACAGGGTCGAAGCCCACCGTCCTTTTTCTGTACAAAAAAGAACCCAGCCCCAGCAGGTGACCGGGAAGGACGGATAAAGCCCTTGGGCACGTTTTCCTTAATGTATTCCTGCATTGCCAGCTTCTCTGGCCCTGACAGATTATAGAGATGACCTCTAGGGGGCATACAACCTGATCTCAGCTCTATGGGACAGTCAAAACTCTGCTGATTTGGGGCAAAACACGTCAGAAATTCTGCGTACTGCACTGGCACTCCTTTCACCTGAACCTTGGTGGCACAAACAGCAACTTTCTCCAAACAGTGATAAGTGACAATAGGCTGACCAGCTCTGTAGTTGACCTGAGGCCCAGTCAATCTGAGGAGAGTGAAGTTGCAACCAAGGCATTCCGAGGATTATGGTGGAAGTTGCCATTTGCAGGACAAAGAACTGTAGTTTCTCCTTATGTAGAACCCCTACTTCACACAATAACAAGGGTGTCTGAGAAAGAGGCTGTCTACATTGTAGCGGAGAGTCATCTACTGCCGTGATCAGAATCTGACGGTCTAATGGGAGCAAGGGAATCCCCAATTTTTTCACGAAGTCATAATCTATAAAATTGGCTGCAGAACCTGAATCCACAAATGCTTCTGTGGGCGTGGTCCAAGTGAAGACTTCAATGAGATCGGTGGGATCGACGTGTCAAGAACGTACGGCGGCAGTGAAGTGAAATCTATGCCCTGGCAGAAATAACAGACTCCAAACAGGGCATAGATTTCAATCACCGCCGTCCAGAAGAGGTTAATGGTGTATTGTCTCATATAACTTATACAATCTTTCACACGGCCTCAGTGTCCCAGAGCTAAAATATATAAACTATTGACCTTTTTTATCTATCCCCTGCACTCAGAAGCTGTTCTCAGACAGCGTTTTATGGCAGTATTATTTCCTAATTAGTGAAGTTCACGCTATAGTTGACTAGGTCCCGACTGAATACGTATAGATCCTACATAGCCAGAGCTAGTTGAAGCTTTTGAAAAGCCGGTCCCAGCACATATATACAGTGTATGCCACCCTTCCATTACTTCTAGAAAAGTGTTGCAATGCTAAAACGCTTTACTCTACTCTCGCCACCTAGTTATTTGTATGCTTGACAATGTACATACACAAGTCAATCTTATCATCTCACAAGTCACCTCACACTTTAAAGGAAAAGTTCAATGTGCCAAGCAAGCAATTCTTCCATTGCCTATAACTTCGCCATGCAGGGGCGTAACAATAGACCCTGCAAGTGATGCAGCTGCAGGGGGGCCCAGAAGCCACAGGGGGCCCTGTCCTAAGAGATTGACAACTAAGAGCAAGGAGAGAAAAACTTTCTGCTCTGTACACAATTGTTCTAATGACTGCTTCTGCTCAGCCACTAATAACGAATCATACAAAGTTTTGTAGACAAAGATTTTTAGACAGTCCCTATTCAGTGTGCAGGGGGAGGGGGCCCCACCCAAAGTTTTGCAGGGGGGCCAAGTGATTTCTAGTTACGCCCCTGCCGCCATGGTTTTATCCTGTGGGAATAATTTCTTATTTTAGACACATCATTGCGGGTGAGCTAGCCAAACTAGATTTACCAAGGTGGTGTCTATGATCTACAAACAGATTCTGTATCTGGCATTGCTTGCTGATATTCCGCCACTTACTAAGTTTTATTACCCCTGTCAAAATGCATATATTTGATCCTTCTTTGTCAGACAATTGTCATGGGTGCAACAACAGAATGGCGGACTTTTTTAATGTAATTTAGGAATGTCCTGAGATTCAGACTTTTTGGTCTTAGGTACAGTTAGAAAAGCAAAGTAGCAGTACATAGAATATAGCTGTGGAGATGAGACCAGAATCCCTGCTTTTGGGACTCCTGGAGCATTTATCTCTGTCAGATTCAAGTAAAGCAACTCTGTAGAACTTATTTTTTATGGCCAAGTCACCGTGAGCATGCCATTCCAGTAAATTAGCTATGTTTAGGCAGCTCACATGTGGGCAGCACAGGAAAGAACATATCAGCATAGTGACAGAGAAAGCTACAGAACTGTAGGCTCCACATAGTGGTTACCCCATTCAAGCAATATTGTGTGGCAATGGCGTAAGAATCACAAGTATCTGTCTGTAAAATCATATTGCACTGTGGTTACTACATGGTAGAATGCCATGAAGGCTAAATGTCGTGGAGCAGTGGTCTGTATACACAGATAAGAAACCCAGTATAACACATTAGACAAGACAAGACAAAACAAATAACATTTATATTGCGCTTTTCTCCTTGCGGACTCAAAGCGCCAGAGCAGAGCAGCAGCCACTAGGGCGCGCTCTATTGGCAGTAGCAGTGTAAGGGAGACTTGCCAAAGGTCTCCTACTGAATTAGTGCTGGCTTACTGAACAGGCAGAGCCGAGATTCGAACCCTGGTCTCCTGTGTCAGAGGCAGAGCCCTTAACCATTATACCATCAGCCAACTAGAATTCTTTACTGAAGAAAAACATGCTGAGATAAAGTATATCACACACCACTATCAGGTAATGCAGCTTACTTAGACCAGAGAGGAACACAGAAACATCACAATACCATAGAGATCACTGCAGCACTTTACCTTTTACAGTGACATCTTGTGGTTACTTTACTATACTGCAGTTTAGGTAATTCTGTTGATACTGCCAACAAAATGAATGGCTATAGAAAGGTTTCATTTATAGACAGAAAATACTCAGCATCGTGATTAAAATAATTTATTGCATGCATGGTTTACATACATAATACTGACTTGGCATGTGCAAATACAAAATAATACATGGTGGTAAAGAAAGTAAAAACAGATTAAGGTCAAGTGTTAGGACTCTGTGCTAGGCTAGGGTTATTGGAATTGGATAGAGACAACCATAGTTGTGCTAGGCTAGGGTTATTGGAATTGGATAGAGACAACCATAGTTGTGCTAGGCTAGGGTTATTGGATAGGGACAACAATAGTTCAGATGATATGTTAAGTTTAGGCATTGTTAAAACAACTATAAAGTCTAAAATACACTTTTGTGTGTATGCCGTTCTTGTACAAAGTTATACAGACTTTGGTGGGCCTTCCCGTATAACTCCTCCTCAGAGACCATTGATGCGCTGGCTTTCGTGATTAGCCCTGCTCCCTTGCAGGCGGTACAGTATATGGATGGTGAATGAGATGCAAGGATTGTGCAAATTCTTTATGCAAATAAATGCAGTTTGAAATTCTACTTTTACTTATAACATTTGCATAATCCTGCGTTAGAATGGAATTATCTGCATTTAATTGACCATACTTTCTAATATTTTACTTTTCCGATATCCTACTCCATCCTACTTCCGTATTAGATAATCCCCACCCTTCAAAATCACTATTAATATGACCATTTGTTGATAATAAGAGCAGATAAAGGTAGGACAATGTTTCATATTCAGGATTAGCATATGTAATAGGTTTGGAATTTCAAAACAGGTAGCTTATTACACCTCCTGTAAAGTTTTTATACATTTATTGACGTGTACTTCAAATGGATTGTATAGTGTTTGTTTACTGTTCCTTTTAATTTGCATTTAATAGAACACTACTTCAAAATAATTATGCATAAACAAATTTAAAATTTTAAAAAATAGGTTTTGCAAATTTAAAACAAAAACTACCTTTTCCACTTGTTCATAGATCCTCAGCAACTAACACCTATCTGTTCATACCCAGTCAGTCTGAAACACTAGTACTCTGGACATAAGAAGTGACTTTCCGATCAAGCTATGCCTACCTATCATGGTTGCAGATTGGGCAGCACAGTGGCATAGTGAATAGCACTCTTGCCTTGCAGCGCTGGATCCCTGTTTCGAATTCCAGCCAGGGCACTATCTGCACTGAATTTGTATATTCTCCCTGTGCCTGTGTGGGTTTCCTCCGGGGATTCTGGTTTCCTCCCACCTCCCAAAACATACAGATAAGTTAATTAGCTTCCCCTAAATTGGCCCTTGACTACGATAAATACATAGACATATGCCTAAGGTAGAGATGAGATTGTGAGCCCTTTTGATGGACATTTAAGTGACACGACAATATACATTGTACAGTGCTGCGGAAGATGTCGGCTCTATATAAATCTATATATATATAATAGGCTAAGTGCCTCAACCTTCAAGCAAGAAGAAAAAGTAGCGCCCTGCCCCCAGGGCCGGTCCAAGCAAGAAGAAGGGGGCGGTCCAAGCATCTATATATATAATAGGCTAAGTGCCTCAACCTTCAAGCAAGAAGAAGTAGTGCCTGCCCCCAGGGCCGGTCCAAACAAGAAGAAGGGGTCGGTCCAAGCAAGAAGAAGAAGTAGCGCCCTGCCCCCAGGGGCGGTCCTACACTTGCCGCCAAGCTGGAGGGGGTAGCGGGCAGGAAGGGGGTATTGGGCACAGTGGCAGGGAGGGGAGTCGGACCCCCCCCTCCCTCACCTGGGTCCCCCATCTGTGCTCCCCCTCTAGCTTAAGTTCAGCAGCAGCCGCCACTATTAGTAAGAGGCAGTGGGCGGGGATGACTCACCTCTTCCGCATTCCAGCGTGCGTTCCACTGTCATCACTTCCTGCAATGCCGTCCACTTACAATACAGTGGACGGCATTTCAGGAAGTGACAACAGTGGAACGCACGCTGGAACGCGGAAGAGGTGAGTCATCCCTGCCCGCTGCCTCTTACTAATGCTGCTGAGCTTAAGCTGGAGGGGGAGCGCAGATGGGGGACCCAGGTGAGGGAGGGGGGCGACCCAGGTGAGGGAGGGGGGGGGCGACCCCCTCCCTGCCGCTGTGCCGAAGAGGTGAGTCATCCCCACCCGCTGCCTCTTACTAATAGCGGCGGCGGCTGCTGCTGAGCATAAGCTGGAGGGGGAGTGCAGATGGGGGACCCAGGTGAGGGAGGGGGGGGGGTCCAACCCCCCTCCCTGCCGCTGTGCCCAATACCACCTTCCTGCCCGCTACGCTCTTATGCGGCGTATGCTACGCCACAGATCCGCTAGTACTATAATAATAATCAAAAGAATTGACTATGAGGTAGGAAGTAGGCAAGTGGAGTTTGCCTAGTGAGAAACTAGAAGCAAATGGTGAAGTAGGCCTATTCAAATATACTTCCTGAATTAAGTATTTAATCCTACACAGACATATAGTCTCATAACGCACAATGAAAACAGTTACAGTAAAGGTGGCCATACATCTAGCAGTCTTTTTTCCGGCTGATCGACCATCCGATTCCATAATTTAATCGAACTGGATGAAAATCCTGCAACAAAAGTGCCGTAACAAGCATGCCCGATCGACGATTCATGTATTGATCAGGCATGCTGGAAAATCTCGGTCCAAAGTGGTTGATCTGGTGCGCAGTGGTAATGGCACAGGCCAGACAGGTGAGAATTTACACTGCACAGGGTAACATTGGGAGATAGCAAGGCAAGCGGCGAGGGTCAGCAAGGCAAGCCCCGTCGCTAGGCCGATTAGATTGAGACTTGGTCTGCGGTGTATGGGCAGGCAACAGATCTCTCTCTGATCAGATTCACTTGTATGGTCGATCAGCCTATACATCTCTAGATGTATCGGCACCTCAACAGTTACTGAATAGCATTAAAATAGCATAAACAGTGCATTTTATGAAAACTGCTGCATGCAGCCATTTACCTTCAAGGACCCAAAATGATAATTACATAAGTAACCTGTTAATATATTACATTAGGTGCTTTTTTCTGAAATTATGGTGCTGTTCTACTTAACACTTGGCCTCATATGTAATTAACCTTTTCTCCTAAGTTTTCTCCTAGGAGATACTTTTTCATCTTTTGTTTTAAATAACTTTTCTGCACTCTGCAATTAGCATGTTCTTGCCTACTGGTGGCTTATTAATAAGGTCTGCAAATATCACCTAGGAGAAAACTTAGCAGAAAAGGTAAATTGAATATGGGCCTTTGGAAGCTTTCAGGAGCTGTCAAATACATTTTGCTTTCGGTTGAATGTTTCCACTTAGTTTCTAAGTCAATATAACAATCAAAAACGGTCAGAAAAAGTATGCCAAATGCCCATTTGCAGTTCACCGAATGCATACTACCTCTAACAGGCTTTTGCATACTCAATAAAATGAAGTATTAACTGATATGAAAAGTGAAAGAGAAAAAAATTCAGATAGTGGATGAATGGGTAACAAGATCCCGTGCCAGGAACATTTAGGTCAGCTCATGGTTTTTGGTGTAATGAAGTACCAACACTCCTTTTTGCATGTTGACTGGCTTTTTTATCATCTGAAAAGAAATGTATAGGTAGTCAAATATATAAGCAGAAAAAGTAAACAGTAGAGTAGTAAAGACTAAAAAGCAACCACACAAAATAAGGCACCAGAGAAACCTCTATGAGCACATTAGAGATGAACAAATTGTCCAAATGGGTTTCATGTTCAATTTCACAAAAAAATGGTGGATTTGCAAGATCAAAGTTTACTGATTTGCCCAGAGACCGTAAAATCTACATTTTAAAGGGAAGCCAGATTGACGGCTTGGTGTATTGCTGCATCAACTAATTCAAATAATTTTCAATCAACAGTCAATTTTTTTTTTTTGTATCGAGCAAGCTAACCACATTTTTGTCAGTTGCAGTGGTGTAACTAGGGTATTTGACAAATGGTGCTGATTATTTAAAGACAGCCCCTCACAGTTAAACTTTTTTGAGGGGGTGGCATGTTAAATGCCTACATGTACTCTGTACAATGCTGCAGAAAATATTAGCACTATATAAATACAATAATGAGGACAGTCAGTGACATGGCTATGCACTCTGTACAGTGATGCACAAGATGTCAGTGTTATATAAATACATTATAATAATATGGCAGGATATTAGACAATGACTATGGCAGGGATTAGATTGTGAGCTTTTCTGAGGACAGCCAATGACATGACTATATACTCAGTACAGCACTGCACGAGATGTCAGTGCTATATAAATACATAATAATAATATGGTAGGACATTAGACAATGACTATGGTAGGATTACATTGTGAGCTGATTGAGGACTGCATGCTGTGGATAGTGGGAGAGGTCACTGATGGAGGGTGAGAGAGGTCACTGGGTGCTAGTGAAGGGTGGGGTGGGAGAGGTCACTGGTGGAAGGTAGGAGAGGTCACTGAGTGCTAGTGGAGGGTGGGAGAGGTCACTGGGTGCTAGTGGAGGGTGGGAAGTCACTTGTGGAGGGTGGGAGAGGTCATTGGGTGCTAGTGGAGGGTGGGAGAGGTCACTGGTGGAGGGTGAGAGAGGTCACTGAGTGCTAGTGGAGGGTGGGAGAGGTCACTGGGTGCTAGTGGAGGGTGGAAAGTCACTGGTGGAGGGTGGGAGAGGCCACTGGGTGCTAGTGGAGGGTGAGAAGTCACTGGTGATAGGTGGGAGAGGTCACTGGGTGCTAGTGGAGGATGGTAGGTCACTGGTGGAGAGTGGAAGAGGTTGCTGGGTACCAATGGAGGATGGTAGGTCACTGGTGTAGTGTGGGAGAGGTCACTGGCAGAAGGTGGGAAAATGCGCTAGGTGCTTTGGAATTCCCTACCACACCCAGTAAAGACAGCCCCATCCCTGAAGCTATTCAGATCTAGACTGAAAAGCCACATCTTTAGCCTGGCCAGACTTATAGAATTCTTCCTCTGTACCACCTTTTACCAATTATTGGTCTAAGCCATGCTTATGCGCTTTGAGTCCTATGGGAGAAAAGCGCTTTACAAATAATATTTTAACAAAGATTTTGTCAACTTCCAACTAATTTTTTCTAACTTTTTGCTATTAATAGGGGGTCAACATTTACCTTCTGTACCTACTTACCTGAGAGTGGTCAAAAAATGGAAATTCCCTAATTAAAGCAGTCTCCCAGATTGCATCATAATCCTCTGCAGGACCTACCTTCCACATGGATTAGGCATTCCCCTTACGTCATGCTGGGCGCCGGAGGTCAGGGATGAGCCATGTGTCCACGGGGATTGGCAAGAAAGGTGAAAGAGTTCTGCCTCCTCAGCTTCCCCCCCTCCCCCTTTCTCTATGTCACAACTCATGCTGGCTGGCATTGTTGAGGTGGTAGAGCATCTTGCTGGCCAGTTCAGCTGCTCTGGCAATACCAGCCTTCCTGGAGATCAAGATGTTAAACCAATGGAAACTGAAAATATACAGGGGCCCTAATTTGCTTATTACTGAGGCGTACATTACAAATAAATTATCAAAAAATGTATCTCATGTTCCCACTGCCAGCAAACATAGAATATGTAGTGTAAGGAAACTGCCTGCTGGGTGCACATGGGATGATGAATACATTTTGCTTTCTAACATATATTGCAGAAAACGCAACACCACATATACAATATTAAATGCTTTTCCATACTGGCTACCCTCATGTTGAATTGGAAAGGGTCCCTGCATTTTCCAAAGCCACCATTGTAATGGACTAATTCAACATGCCAGGAACATTACAATTTGAACCAGCATTGGGAGCATTCATCAGTTTGTGTACTATGCAGGCTGACAGGAGACATGCATGCAATGAGTCTTTTACCACTTGAAATTAAATGGTGTCTCTAATCAGGGGGTTGTTCACAAGCCACTTCTTGCATCATAGTCTTTAAGCGCTGCAGAATACATTATTCTCATAGACATCTCCTTTTGATTTGCTCTCTTACAGTCTGAAGATGATGATGCTGAGCCAAGCAGCAACGGCAACCTCACATACACAGCCTATTGTTAACTCCTTCAGCTGAAATGCTTCAAGGACACCTGAACTGAGAGGGATATGGAGGCTGCTATCGATTTTGTCACTCAGTGACTCATCAGGGGCATCTGATGAGTCACTGAGTGACGAAATCGATAGGGCGGAGCCTGATGCGGAAGCGGGACCAGTGCGCACACGGAGTGGTGTGGAGGCGGCGAGGCGGACCACGGAAGGGAATCCGCAGCACACTGAGCGGGCGGCGGTGGTGCGTGTGAGCCCGACGGTACTGGAGCCTGCCAGCCTTGGCCACCAATACGGGGGGGGGGGGGGGGGGAGAGCCCGTCCAAAAAACTCTGAGCGATTTTAAACTGCTTGAACATGTGAGTGCAATTGGATGTTTTAATAAATATTTTTTAAGTGGTATTATACTATGTGGAGTTTTCTTTGAGGTGGCATAACATAAGCCTACTGTTGAATTGCTCTAAGAGGAGGGGGACGACCCGGGAATGGTCCCAAGGCTCATACTGACCTGTGAAGTCAGTGGATGTGGTTAGTGGCACACAAAGGGTGCTGGTGGTGGTCTATCCCTGTGTGATGAAGCTCTGGATCTGCAGAAGTTTTTAATAGGATTGGAAGTTGTTTTTAACCTCCTGAGCGGTATGGACGAGCTCAGCTCGTCCATCACCGCCGGAGGCTGCCGCTCAGGCCCTGCTGGGCCGATTTTCTTCAAATAAAGTGCAGCACACGCAGCCGGCACTTTGCCAGCCGCGTGTGCTGCCTGATCGCCGCCGCTCTGCGGCGATCCGCCGCGAGCAGCGGCGAAAGAGGGTCCCCCCAGCCGCCTGAGCCCAGCGTAGCCGGAACAAAAAGTTCCGGCCAGCGCTAAGGGCTGGATCGGAGGCGGCTGACGTCAGGACGTCGGCTGACGTCCATGATGTCACTCCGCTCGTCGCTATGGCGACGATCTAAGCAAAACAAGGAAGGCCGCTCATTGCGGCCTTCCTTGTTTATTCTGGGCGCCGGAGGCGATCGGAAGAACGCCTCCGGAGCGCCCTCTAGTGGGCTTTCATGCAGCCAACTTTCAGTTGGCTGCATGAAATAGTTTTTTTTTTATTAAAAAAAAACCCTCCCGCAGCCTCCCTGGCGATCTCAATAGAACGCCGGGGAGGTTAAACCCCAATGTATGCTCCAAGGGACTAAAGGAACTTTCATCTTATGTGCTTTATATAGAGACATTTCTGACTGACAGTAATTTGTGCTTTTCTACACCGTGAGCGCCACCTCTTGGATATAATTATTTTAAGGTGTAAGAGGAGGCGAACGGGTGTTTAAGGTTTGGTGTGTTTTAGCTGTGAGCGCTGACCTCTTGTAAATGACTAATTAGAAGAAGGAGACCATCAGGACAGCCAGGAAACTGCTATTGTTTAAATGGAAATAAACAGTGATGGTCATGTCTAGGAGAACTCATGGAGAAGCATGTGAACATTTTGTCCGGGTGACAGATATGTAAGTCTCTGATTTGCTAGTTATGATCATGTGCTAAAGCAGGATGTGATCACAGCAAATAAGAGCTTTCCAAATCTATCAGCTGATCAAACAAATCACATGCTTCTTCATGAGTTCTCCTAGACGTAACCGTCACTACAAATAAATATGGCAGCCTCCATATCTCTCGCAGTGCATGTGTCCTTTTAAGGCATATTACTGTGGTGTAATTCACACGGGTGTTATACAAAAACTAGAATTCCTACTGTTCCCTAGACAAGTACACTGTTATACTACAAAGATATACCTTTAAATGGGCTGTTGTTGTGACTCACCTTCAGGAAAGTACTAGCCAAATCTGTGTCGCTGCAGCCACTTGGAGAAAATTGTACATCACACGAGACGAGCCACTGTCTGCAAAATTACAGAGATAAATGTGAACCATTCTGGCTTTATAGTTTTAAACTGAAAACAAATCATCCTACATAATAAAACCCCTATGTCTCTGCGTCCATGTGTGTTCATGTGTGTGTGTGTGTGTGTCCCTGCGTTTGCGCTTCTGCGCATGTGCCGCAGGGACACCCTTTGGACGGAGCAGGACAGCCAGGGTGCGGCCGGCCGGGCGGACGGGTGCACATGCGCTGGCCGTGGTGACGGAACGGGCTAAGTCACTAGTTTAAATATAAAAGCCACAGGAGAGACAGTTTTTCTATGGATTAGTTATTAGCACATACTGTACATGTGTTATGCATATACAAAGTTTTGTAAAACCATGTGTAATTTTTGCAAAAGGAAAAAGAAAATTAATCTCCTCCTTAGAGACCTATAACTGTTTGCACACTCTCAGTCAGTGGTGAATCAAATCAAATCAAAGATAGCTTTATTGGCATGACCAAGATTCATTACAGGTATTGCCAAAGCAAGGGGAAATAGGGGACATGGGAGGGGGTGGGGTAGGGGGACAATGGCTAAGCAGTCTGTGGACATTTTTTTTAGGTTTGCAGTTCCGTTATGCTCCTCTCAGTCTGTGGCATGCTGTGACATAGTGTGTAGCGATTGTCACTGTGGATTCCTCTTCTCCTAGTAGGATATATGTTTTTCTCTCATCTTCTAGTGTGAGAAAGTCTAGGAATAGTTCCAACAATTTCTTAAAGTAAGTGTCCCTGGTGCAGTATATTTGGGGCAGTGCAGCAGGAAGTGGCTTTCATCCTCAAGGGTCTTCTGCTCACAGTGTTGGCATAGTCTCTCCTCCCTGGGTTTGTGCGTCTGTCTGTGTCTCCCAGACTCTATTTCGAGGTTGTGAGCACTCAATCTGTAGACACTCAGGATTTTCCTCTCTTGAGAGTTTTGCAGCTTTTCCAGGTATGGGGCCATTTTATATTCTCTTTGTAGAGACTGGTATATGGCTAGCTTTTGTGACTGTTTTATTTCACTCCTCCATTTTTCCACATAGTCTTCTTTGCTCTTAGCTGTGGTGTGTTTTATCTGGACTTTTGTTATGACCTGTGGGTCGGGGGTTGGAGGGAGTATAGAGCTGACCACGACTTTCAGTGCACACGGCTTTTCTTGGTCTTCATTGTGCAGCATGGCTTTGTAGTGGGGTGAGTCGGGGCTGCTGCTCTGTAGGTGGGCCCAGAAGGACAACACTCTCTTCTGTATCTCAAGCAGTAATGGGAATCTCCCCAGCTCAGCTCGGCTGGCATTGTTTGAGGTACTCCGATGGACATGGAGAAGGTGTTTGCAGAACTCAAGGTGGAATATTTCTGTTGGGCTGGATTCCCATTTTGATTGGTCTGGGTAGGTGGTGGGGCCCCATACTTCACTTCCATACAGTAGGATTGGGGTGATGACACTGTCAAAAACCTTCAGCCAGACCTTTACTGGTGGTTTGAGGTGGTACAGTTCTTTCCTGATGGCATAGAACGTTCGGCATGCTTTGGCTTTTAGGGCCTCCATGGCTGACTTAAAGGGACTCCGAGCAGTGCAGAAACTGGAAAGATGCACATCATTTTAAAGCTCTCTTTCTCCTATTTCCAATGATATATAAACCGCCGCCCTACGCCTTTTAGTTTTCGCTATTTTCGCGATTAAAATTGCCGCGGCCGCGATTTCGATCGCGAAAACAGAGAAAACTAAAAGGCGTAGGGCGACGATGTAGGTGTCGTCAGAAAGAGGAGAAAGAGAGCTTTAAAATGATATCCATCAAGCCATAGTTATATTGTATTACACAGGGCGACTTTTTGTCAAAGTCAGCAGCTGCATTCAGCAGAATGGAGCTGCTGACACTGGGGAAAGTGTCGTCCTGTGTAATACAATATAACTATGGCTTGATGGATATCATTTTAAAGCTCTCTTTCTCCTCTTTCTGGCGACACCTAAACCGTTGCCCTTCGCCTTTTAGTTTTCTCTATTTTTGCGATCGAAATCGCGTCCGCGGCAATTTCAATCGCGAAAATAGCGAAAACTAAAAGGCGTAGGGCGGCGGTTTATATATCATTGGAAAGAGGAGAAAGAGAGCTTTAAAATGATGTGCATCTTTCCATAGTTTCTGCACTGCTCGGAGTCCCTTTAAGGCTTCCTGATTGGTTGATTTCCAGACCAAGGTAGGTATATTTATCAGTTCTGCTGATTTCACAGTCATTGAGTATAAAGGATTGGCTCTGGGCTGACCTGTTTTTCCTCTGGAACACCATGGTTTTGGTTTTCTTTTGATTAATGGGGAGTGCCCATGTTGTGCTAAATTTCTCCAGGGTTTCTAGGCTGTCTTGTAGACCTTCTTTAGATGGTGATAGCAGTAAGAGGTCATCTGCATACAGTAAGAATTTCACTGTTGTGTCATGCAGGGTGAGTCCTGGTGCTGATGAAGCCTCTAGGGCTGAGGCTAATTTGTTGATGTATATGTTGAAAAGTGTTGGATTAAGGCTGCAACCCTGTCTTACCCCCCCCCCCCCCCCCCGACCCTGGAGGAAAAAAGGTGTTCTTTTCCCATTTACTTTCACACTGCACTTGTTCCCAGTGTATGAGCTCTTTATGACATCATATGTTTTCCCTCCTACTCCGCTCTAGGAGTCTCAGGAACAAACCTGGATGCCACACTGAGTCAAAAGCCTTTTTAAAGTCCACAAAGCAGGCAAATATTTTTCCCTTTCTTCGTCTGTGTACATGGTGCTTGATAAGGGTGTGCAGGGTGTAGATGTGGTCGGTGGTGCGATGGTTTGGCATAAAACCTGCTTGGCTCTTACTGATAACATTGTGCTGTGTGAGAAAGGTGAGGATTCTCTTATTCAGGATGCTGTTGAACAGTTTTCCCAGTGTGCTGCTCACACAGATGCCTATGCAGTTGGCTGGGTCATAGCGATCTCCACTCTTGTAAATAGGAGTTATGAGTCCTTCATTCCAGACTTCAGGGAAGCAACCGGCGTACAGGACCAGGTTGAATAGTTTCCATATTGCAGCATGGATTTCTGGGGTGCCAGATCTGATCATTTCTGATAGGATTCCATCTGTGCCACTAGCTTTTTTGCCTTTCATGGATTGTATCTTTTCTTTTATTTCCTCCAGTGTGAAAGGTGTGTCAAGTGGGTTTTGAAAATCTTTCACCTTCTCCTCCAGGTTCTTTAATTTGCTGAATATTTGCACTTGTTCTGGGCTGAGTTCTTTTATAGGAATGTCTCTGTATAGGTCTTTGAAGTATTGTAGCCAGACACTATGCATTTAGCCACATGGGTATGCCAGTTGGATTGTGATAGCAGGAGCATAACTTTGATCTAGTAAAAGGTCAGGGGCCTGGCAGCCCAAATAAAGATTTATTGCCCCTGTTGATGTAACTCTTTATGGCCTGTTAAAAACAAAGTCTTCAGGAATGCTCTCCATAACAGATAAGACACATACAGAGAGTGTTTTCTCCTGGATCTTCCTCCCCCTCCCCTCCTTAGTTTAGCTGTCAGACACAGGAATGACTAATGTTATTTGTGTGATCTCTGTGTTCTCTGCTAATAAAAATGTTTTGAAAACAAACAGCAGACTACTTGGTAGCCAGGGCTAAAGGCCCATACACACGTCAGACTTTTGCAAACGACGGGTCGTTTGAACATCCCAACGTTCAGTTGTCCGCACGCAAAAACGGGCGCCCGGCGGATCGCTCAAGACCAGTCTTATCACCCGAATGACAGTCTGTACACACGCCCAATTTCGCATGCGGACGACTGAACGACGGGACGTTCAAACGACCCGTCGTTCGCAAAAGTCCGACGTGTGTATGGGCCTTAAGGCTACAGGTACATCTGTAGTTATTTTTTCTTCCATGATAGCATCATTATTTACCCTTAGTTTTATCACCCGAGTTATACCTGAGAGTGGCCACAGCCATGCTCAGACATGAATCTTGTTAGTTTATCACGCTGTGGCATTGTCTGGCAGCAAAAAAAGATGCAATTTGCAGAGTGTGAGCAGAGGGGAGCAAAGTGTCTATTACAGGGGAGAAGGAGGGAGATTTCCCCCCAGACCACCTTTCATTCAGTGATTTAGGGCTGGTCCAGCATCTAGTGTATTCAGGTTTGTTGTTGTAAGGCAATGTGAAGCACTAAGCTAGATGATAAAAGTGAAATTAGAGGGCAGGCAAGCTGGTAAATATACACAGCATGATGCAGAGCGTGCCTGGAAGGTCTGAGGGAAAATATCTGTCTGGTCTCTTCCCATTGTTGTAATGACTGCATGTGTGGATAAGGTGTTAAACAAGTTGAAAAGTTTTTGACAGTCCCTAGACTCCAGGAGGGCTGCTTTCTGACTTGTGTGAGAGACTGGCAGGGACAGGAGTCCTATTACAGGCAAGTAGCCTCTGTGTGATGTGGGACAGCAATACAGAGAAGCTATCTGCTCCATCTCAGGCTATTCTCAATTTCTCTCCACTCCTCCTCTCTCTGGGCTAGTGCACGCCAAAATCGCAATAGCAATTGTTAGCAATTTGTGAGTGCGATTTTGTGAAGCAATTTTCAGAGCGATTTTTGAATGAATTGCTCCAAAAATGCTACATGCAGCATGTTTGCGATTTTGAAAAAATCACAATGCTGCTGTGGGAACACCCTCATAGGGTAACATTAGCCAAGCGCTTTTCAAATTGCTCTTGGTGTGCACCAGCCCTCCCTCATTCACATTTGTTTCCCTCTTCCCCTAGTGCTGGGTATCTGTGTCTTCTTGTGTCATACAGGAAAGCTAAATAAAAGTACAATCCTGGTGAGTGAAAACAGTGATGGAAGTAGGGGTACCGAAGCTTCGGAAATTAGCATTAGCGAGGCAGGGATCATGGTGCCAGGAGGGAGGTCAGTAAAGATGTGTGGCCTGACTGAGGAAGATGGTGCCAAAGGGGAGGACATAAGTGAGTGGGGGGAGGAATAAGCCTTGGGGAATTCAAGTGGTCATACATCTGTTGACATCTGGCTACCTATACTGGGGGGTGACAGCTGGCTATATATACTGGGGGGTAATCTTGCTACCTATAGTGGGGGGTCACTTGTCTACCTATACTGGGGGAACATCTGGCTACCTTTACTGGGGAGTTGACTTGCTGTCTATTCTGGAGGGACATCTGGCTACTACCTATAGTAGAGGGATATCCAACTACCTATACTGCACGGACATCCAGTCAGCTATACGGGGGGCATGCTTTCAACAGGGTGGCTGAGGAGGGGGGCCCAAAATGTATTGCTCTGCTTGGGGCTCTGTGTGTTCTTAATCTGGCTCTGAATGTCTAGAGTACATGTTGCTGGGGAGGAGGTCATGATTATTGGTTATGGCAGCAAGAGTTTGGATTCCAGGGGCCCCATGACATTTCCCACATGAGTTGTAAAAGACGTTTAAGCCATGGAAATACGTAAGCCTCCTGTGCATTACTTATGGTTCTACCTCTAGTATTCTTAATAGCCAAACATGCATTGGAGATAAGCATGCCAGAAAATAGCAGGGGCTACCACATCACTCTCAGAATGCAAGCCAGCCCTACCACAGCCAGCCGACAGTTCATACCACGAACACCCGTAATCACACAACACTCTTCATGATTTAGCTTGGCTTTAAAGCAAATCTGAAGGTTAAAGTTGGCTTCAGGCGTCATACATACCTATGTGTCACGGACGGTTGCGGGGCCGCAGGCGCGTCCTGTAACCGCCCGTGAAGAAAAAGCGATCGCACTCGATTCTCTGCATCGATTGCGCTTCAAATCAATAGAATCTGGATTTATTGTGTAGGAGGTCTGCAGTCCTTTCTCAGCAGAGAAATAGCATCACCTTAACTGCAGGATGGCTCTTTTGATATGCTAACGAGCAGGGGCAAACCCTTGAGTTCAGAAAGCTTGTCCCAGCTGATTTCACATCCAGATGCTAATTACAGGAACCATAAGGTTCCTTTCATAGAGGGAGATCCCAAGAAGCAGACACAGCTGGACTCCAGTCAGGCTGACTCCAGCCTTAGCAGGAAGAAATGAATGTACTATATAATCTTTTGCCCATTTACAGAATACAATAAATAGGGTGGTTATGAGAGCGGTATCATTGGATCCGTAGGGTCATGCTGGATCTCTTGATACCAGTCGAGAGGGGCCCGGGGCCCCTACAACCCAGGTATGAATCTACCCAGGACCCTGATCTGCTGCACTAGCCATGTTGGATATCATATTAATCTGTATTTTCCTCCAAGTATGAAGCTGTTACCCCCCTAAATGTAACGTGTATGGTTCAGGAGTTACAGCAATTCATAAGATTAGCTCTAAAATCTCTCAGAGGGAATGAACTGTCATTTGCTGGTAGCTCAGAGGGGGCCGGCATTGCCACACCCCCAAACCAGCTTCATCAAAAGCACAGAGCCAGCAGGCGGGCTTGAGTCCTCCACCCTGAAAACATCTTGAACTCATCGGTGCCAGCTTGAGGATATGCTGGCATCCACCTGGTCTGAACTCTGAACTTTGATTGAAACCCAGAACTCTGATTTTTCCCACCAAAAGGACATCTTTCCAGGAACTAAGTATTTTTCTCCCTTCTTTTATTTTTATACTGGCTATTACTGTTTTAATAATTGTTGATTTTAATAATTGTCTGTATATATTAATTATTTATATTGCTGTGAATAAAAGACTTCCTCCAAGTCATTCACTGTTCCGCTACCCTGCTTATCAGCACACACAGAACTGATCCCGGGTCTCTGAAGATACGCTACTGTTTGTTTGTTGTTGGCTAGACAGAATACCGTGTGTTTAACCGTTTTATACGCAGGACTAGTCAGTCAGTAAATCGGGTCCACTGGCCCATACCAGTGGTGGTGGCAGATACCGTGGAATCGTGTGTACGTTGTAATTACCCGTGTCTCACAGGCTCCCTTCTGAGTTGTCTGCGGCTAACTCTTAACGGTTCCTGCGCATTGACTGCGACCAGAGTTCGCACGATCCGTGCGCTGGCACCGTTTAGAAGGCTAAGTGCGGTCAGCCACTAGGGCTCCTGTGACACTATGTAAAGGGAAGGCTCTAGATACCATAAAGTATTCCTGGTCCTCAGGTCAGGGGCGTAACTAAGACCCACCGGGCCCCCCTGCAGAAATTTTAAGCGGGCCCCAGCGCGGACGCTTTTTTCTCTAGTGTCTGACGCGACTTCCTGTTTATACAGAAAGTCGCGTCAGAGGCTAGAATGAGAAGTCCACTCTGGAGAGCACGGAAGGTATGTAGCTGCCGCTGCACACATATGGTTATTGAAGCTGGAGGGGAGCGCAGAGGGGAGAGCCTGCAGCCCCTATTGTTACTTGTTACGACCAGAGGCTTATCTAGAGGGGTGCAAGCATGGCTTATGCCATGGGCGCCCCTATGCTGTGATGCCATGCCTGTTCCTGTGCTGCCCTGTCATGCTTGCCCCTGTGCTTCACCCCCAATGCCTGCCCCTGTGCCTCCTTGTCACTCAGACCACAGAACAGATGAATTTGGTTATCTGGAGAACATGGCTACTCAATTTATGCATGTAGGGCGCACTTGGCTCAGTGTTAGAAAAGAGGACAGAGAGGGAATTATGAGAGATATTTCCAAAAAAGTAAATTCAGCAATATGCCGGGCGAAACAACACAGGAAATGTGGGGAGGAGGTTCTTCTTAAAGGGACGGAAGTTTTGATATGGGGGGTGGCGCAATTTCAATGTTTGCCATAGGCTCTATATTACCCAGGTACGCCCCTGGTTACGCCCATGTCCTCAGTCTATCCTGTTGTTCCTGCACTGTCCCTGGTTGAAGTTGCTTGTTCTTCTAGGTCTTCAGGACGGCACTCCTCACTCAGGCACCTCAGAACTACTTGCATCACTGGCTCGGGGCCAAACAACATTTTTGTATAGCTATTGTTTCCAAAACTGCAGCCTCATAATTCTGTGACTGTTTGGGGTGATGACTCATTGTGATTAAAGCATGCTGTGCAATACCAATAAGCCTGAACTGTTCTGCACTGCCATTGCAGTCTAGCTGGAAAGATGGGATTGTTTTGCCACATATTCTAGCAATGTTGTCCACTGACATTTCCAGATGACATAAGACACTATTGTGACTTTCATGTATTACAAAAAATAGAAACAATAAGTAAATACTTTTAATAACACTGGTGAAAATTTCTGTACAACCTAGTTCTAAGACACAGGAGACAGGTGTCAAACTCAAAGCCCACGGGCCGAATGAGTCCCTCTTCACCATTTTATATGGCCCTCGAGAGCTTTGAATGTGCGTAATCGTAAGCAGGATAAAAACGACAGCACACTGCCTTCCAATCCAGAAGAGTGCACCAGTGACAGTGTATCTAGTTGAAACATAGTCACTTTGAGCTAGAATACAGCAACAAGCCACGGGACCACCCATGAAATTAGCATGGGCCCCCTTTATGGGACTGGTAAAACACACACAGACTAACAGGCCAACATACCTCACCCCCCACCCCCAAAACCCTCCCCCCACATTGCTGAGTAGTGAAGCAGTGCAATATTTTTCTGCAGTGGCGTAGCTAAGGAGCTGTGGACCCCGATGCAAGTTTCACAATGGGGCCCCCCAAACACTCTATACATAACAATTGATATGGCGCACCAAAACCTGCCAATGACAACTACAGTGTCAGAGGTACAAGAAGGGGATGGGGAACAGTTTGTTAATGATTACTACTATTCAAAGGATCTATAGAAGTCATTATTATGATCACAGGACCAATAGAGAGCTAATGCTGTAGTTGAGGGAGGGCCCTTCGGGGCCCCTCTGGCCCAAGGGCCCCTATGCGGCCACAACCTCTGCATTCCCTATTGCTACGCCCCTGTTTACCTGCTCAAAAGTGGTGTTGTGTCTCTCAGAGGTATGCAGTACAGAGCGTATGGCTCTCAGGTAGATCAGGGGACCCGAAGCAACACTGGAGCAGATAAATATTAAACTGCTCCACCGTGCTACTCTGCAGAAGGAAGACGGCCCCCCACAGTCACTGTAGTTACGCCACTTAGCTTTAGACAGTAAATGTTAAATCTTAGTAAATAATTTGTCCCCCAAATTACGTGATTGAGTTTGACAGCCCTGTTTTAAGACATTGGGCCTGATTCACAAAGCGGTGCAAAGTGTTTGCACGCCTGTGAAAAGCCCTTTATCACACCTAAACTCAGTTTAGGCGTGATAAAATGAAACTCGCGTGAAATTCCCACGCGCAATCGCGCGGCGCACGGTGCAGTGCGCGCGATGCGCCCATTAAACCCTATATAACTGTATAACTATATAACTATAACTGAGTTATCACCGCTTTGTGAATCAGGCCCTTTGGCTAGTGTGACTCTTGAAATGCTATGTTATGACATAGGAACTGTATCCTTCTCTGTCATGACTATACATATAGATCCCTTAAAGAGGAACTCCAGTGAAAATAATGTAATAAAAAAGTGCTTCATTTTTACAATAATTATGTATAGATGATTTAGTCAGTGTTTGCCTATTGTAAAATCTTTTAAATCCCTGATTTACATTCTGACATTTATCACATGGCGACATTTTTACTGCTGGAATGAGATGTAGCTGCTGATTGCTTTTTTTGGCAGTTGGAAACAGCTGTAAACAGCTATTTCCCACAATGCAACAAGGTTCATAGACCGGAAACCATGGTCCTCAGAGTCTCTTGTGGGAGGGGTTTCACAACAATATCAGCCATAAAGAGCCCCCTGATGATCAGTTTGTGAAAAGGAAATGATTTCTCATGTAAAAGCGGGTATCAGCTACTGATTGGGATGAAGTTCAATTCTTGGTCACGGTTTCTCTTTAAGGTTAGTAATTTTATATTTTACATTTTTTCCTGATAGTGCTTCTTTAACCACTTCCTGACCGCCTAACGCACAGAGGCGGCCGGGAAGTGGACCCCGCAAGGACCGCCGTATAGACAAATGGCAGCGGTCCTTGTAGGGGCATGGGCGGAGCGATCGCGTCATCCGTGACGCGATCCTCCGCCTCCGCCTGACGCAGCTCACCCGCCGCAACATCCCGCCGGCCATACGGAAGCGCCGGCGGGATGTAAAACCGACGATCGCCACATACAAAGTGTATAATACACTTTGTAATGTTTACAAAGTGTATTATACAGGCTGCCTCCTGCCCTGGTGGTCCCAGTGTAGGCTGCAGCCAGCCTAGTCTGCACCAAGCACACTGATTTCACCCCCCCCCCCCCCCCCCCCGCCCCCTGATCGCCCACAGCACCCCTCAGGACTAGAGATGTCGCAAACCTCCGATTTTCGGTTCGCGAACCGGGTTCGCGAACTTCCGCAGAAGGTTCGGTTCGCGGAAAAGTTCGCGAACCGCAATAGACTTCAATGGGGAGGCGAACTTTGAAAAATAGAAAAAATTATGCTGGCCACAAAAGTGATGGAAAAGATGTTTCAAGGGGTCTAACACCTGGAGGGGGGCATGGCGGAGTGGGATACATGCCAAAAGTCCCGGTGAAAAATCTGGATGTGACGCAAAGCAGCGTTTTAAGGGCAGAAATCACATTGAATGCTAAATTGCAGGCCTAACGTGCTTTTAAACATCTTGCATGTGTATACATCAAACAGGGAGTGTAATTAGAGTACTGCTTCACACTGACACACCAAACTCACTGTGTAACGCACCGCAAACAGCTGTTTGTGTAGTAACGGCCATGCTGGACTACTGCGCAACATGGCGTGATTGCTCCTCCTCACTCAGTGATGTCAGGTAATGTGTGACTTCCTTCTCAACTTTCCATGGCATTGTTAAAAAGCTTACGTTTTGTTTTTAATTTACATTTTCTACTTGCTGTGTACTTGTTCAGTACCGCTACAATGAGAATCCTGTGGAGGCGGGCAAGTCTGCCATCGTGACCCCGGGTAATGGCCGGGGAATGAGAGGTTTGAATCCGGTGTGGAGCCTGAGCAACGGCTACCACTACACATCCGAGGAGGGCAGCGGGCAGGCATGCACGCCCGCCCGCCCCGAGGTAGTGACCAAAAATAACAATACAGGAGGAGGACTTTCGAGGCCCTGCTGTGTATTTGAAATGAATGTACTTTAAATCCTTTAACGAGAACCAGTTATGGCGGGCAAAGATGACACCACATTCCTTTCACGAGAATCATATGGAGGCGGGCAAGTCTGTCATTTGTGACCCCGGGTAATGGCCGGGGAATGAGGGATGGAATCCGGTGTGGAGCCTGAGAAACGGCTACCACTACACATCCAAGGAGGGCAGCAGGTAGGCATGCACGCCCGCCCCGAGGTAGTGACCAAAAATAACAATACAGGAGGCGGACTTTCGAGGCCCTGCTGTGTATTTGAAATGAATTAACTTTAAATCCTTTAACGGGAATCCGTTATGGAGGGCAAGTCTGCCATTGTCACCGCGGGGAATGAAGGTTGGATTGCGGCCCGAAGTGGGAGCCTGCTGAGACCCATGCTGTAGCTGCCCTGACCGTGCTTTGCAGATAGAGATGAGCGTAATGACCTAATTACGAATTTCCGAAATTTCGCGAAATTACTACAATTACGATTTTAGCAGTAATCGAAATTTCGTAATTTTCGCAAATTACGCAAATTTTCGTAATTACGATTACGAAATTTAGTATTTTAAAGTTTGCAAAGGTTTCTATCCCTCTAGATGCCTAAAATGAATAACCAACCAACCTCCTCCTCCTCCTCCTCCTCCTCCTCCTCCTCTCTCTCTCTCTCTCTCTCTCTCTCTCTCTCTCTCTCTCTCTCTCTCTCTCTCTCTCTCTCTCTCTCTCTCTCTCTCTCTCTCTCTCTCTCTCTCTCTCTCTCTCTCTCTCTCTCTCTCTCTCTCTCTCTCTCTCTCTCTCTCTCTCAAAAGACATGCCTGGATGGAATCGAACCTGTAACCTTGCCGTTACCAGCCAGACACACTAACCAATTGCACCACAGCCAGGCTAGCTGTGACCTAACTCTACATGGCTATCTGGGACTCTGTTGGCTCTGTTTGGACAACTGTTGAACTCAAAAGGAAAAGACATGCCTGGATGGAATCGAACCTGTAACCTTGCTGTTACCAGCCAGACACACTAACCAATTGCACCACAGCCAGGCTAGCTGTGACCTAACTCTACATGGCTATCTGGGGCTCTGTTGGCTCTGTTTGGACAACTGTTGAACGCAAAAGGAAAAGACATGCCTGGATGGAATCGAACCTGTAACCTTGCTGTTACCAGCCAGACACACTAACCAATTGCACCACAGCCAGGCTAGCTGTGACCTAACTCTACATGGCTATCTGGGGCTCTGTTGGCTCTGTTTGGACAACTGTTGAACGCAAAAGGAAAAGACATGCCTGGATGGAATCGAACCTGTAACCTTGCTGTTACCAGCCAGACACACTAACCAATTGCACCACAGCCAGGCTAGCTGTGACCTAACTCTACATGGCTATCTGGGGCTCTGTTGGCTCTGTTTGGACAACTGTTGAACGCAAAAGGAAAAGACATGCCTGGATGGAATCGAACCTGTAACCTTGCTGTTACCAGCCAGACACACTAACCAATTGCACCACAGCCAGCCTAGCATTTAGCATTGTGAAACCATCCTCTGCTAGGCATGATTTCATTTTTGCACCTCACTCTATCGCATGGTCCATGGTCCAATCACAAAGCCCTGCACCCAGCATGTGTCTCATATGACTGTCTACAAGTAAGATTTAGGTTAGCAGTCTATTTAGTGTGTGTTTGGTGGTATGGTGGTGAGCATAGCTGTTTTCCATGTGGTTGGCCTGGGTTTGATCCCTGGACATGTCATGAATGTGAGTATGGTTTTGAAATACCACAGATCTCTAGAGAGAGAGAGAGGAGGAGGAGGAGGAGGAGGAGGAGGAGGGCTGGCTGTGCTATTCATTTTAGGCATCTAGAGGGATAGAAACCCTTACAAACCTGAAAAAGTAAAATTTCGGTTGGAGACACGAAATTCGTCATTACGGGAGTGAAATTTCGATTACGAAATTGTAAATTACGATTTGAAAATTAATTACGAATTTGGATCGTAATGTTAAATTTCGCATTCGTAATAAAAGCAGTTCGAAATTTCGAAAATTTCGGCTCATCTCTATTTGCAGACCAGGCATCTGTGGTCAGATGGACCCTTGAGCCAGCGGAAGACAAACCAAGTCGAAAGCATTTGCCAAGAATGTTTTACGGAGGGCAAGTTTTTTTGCCCTTTTTTTAAATTTTTTGAAAATGATAGATGGTTGTATTTTTAAATTGTTTGAAAGTTTAGATGGTTGTATTTTTAAATTGTTTGAAAGTTTAGATGGTTGTATTTTTAAATTGTTTGAAAGTTTAGATGGTTGTATTTTTAAATTGTTTAAAAGTGTATCCATTCTTCCTCCCCCCAGCCACGAACAATACCATGGGAACGTGAAGCAGCAGAAGCCCCCTGTGACGGCTGCCACGGTTGTTCTCCGCTGCTTGTCTTTTGAGGGGTGCTTCTTTTCCTCAGGTGTTCTTGCCATAGCTGTTTGTGCCTTCTCTCCAGGTGCCTTCGTGAAGCACTTGTCCCTACGTGACAGTTGGCCTTTCATGCCTGGATGGAATCGAACCTGTAACCTTGCTGTTACCAGCCAGACACACTAACCAATTGCACCACAGCCAGGCTAGCTGTGACCTAACTCTACATGGCTATCTGGGGCTCTGTTGGCTCTGTTTGGACAACTGTTGAACGCAAAAGGAAAAGACATGCCTGGATGGAATCGAACCTGTAACCTTGCTGTTACCAGCCAGACACACTAACCAATTGCACCACAGCCAGGCTAGCTGTGACCTAACTCTACATGGCTATCTGGGGCTCTGTTGGCTCTGTTTGGACAACTGTTGAACGCAAAAGGAAAAGACATGCCTGGATGGAATCGAACCTGTAACCTTGCTGTTACCAGCCAGACACACTAACCAATTGCACCACAGCCAGCCTAGCATTTAGCATTGTGAAACCATCCTCTGCTAGGCATGATTTCATTTTTGCACCTCACTCTATCGCATGGTCCATGGTCCAATCACAAAGCCCTGCACCCAGCATGTGTCTCATATGACTGTCTACAAGTAAGATTTAGGTTAGCAGTCTATTTAGTGTGTGTTTGGTGGTATGGTGGTGAGCATAGCTGTCTTCCATGTGGTTGGCCTGGGTTTGATCCCTGGACATGTCATGAATGTGAGTATGGTTTTGAAATACCACAGATCTCTAGAGAGAGAGAGAGAGGGAGGAGGAGGAGGAGGAGGAGGAGGACTGGCTGTGCTATTCATTTTAGGCATCTAGAGGGATAGAAACCCTTACAAACCTGAAAAAGTAAAATTTCGGTTGGAGACACGAAATTCGTCATTACGGGAGTGAAATTTCGATTACGAAATTGTAAATTACGATTTGAAAATTAATTACGAATTTGGATCGTAATGTTAAATTTCGCATTCGTAATAAAAGCAGTTCGAAATTTCGAAAATTTCGGCTCATCTCTATTTGCAGACCAGGCATCTGTGGTCAGATGGACCCTTGAGCCAGCGGAAGACAAACCAAGTCGAAAGCATTTGCCAAGAATGTTTTACGGAGGGCAAGTTTTTTTGCCCTTTTTTTAAATTTTTTGAAAATGATAGATGGTTGTATTTTTAAATTGTTTGAAAGTTTAGATGGTTGTATTTTTAAATTGTTTGAAAGTTTAGATGGTTGTATTTTTAAATTGTTTGAAAGTTTAGATGGTTGTATTTTTAAATTGTTTAAAAGTGTATCCATTCTTCCTCCCCCCAGCCACGAACAATACCATGGGAACGTGAAGCAGCAGAAGCCCCCTGTGACGGCTGCCACGGTTGTTCTCCGCTGCTTGTCTTTTGAGGGGTGCTTCTTTTCCTCAGGTGTTCTTGCCATAGCTGTTTGTGCCTTCTCTCCAGGTGCCTTCGTGAAGCACTTGTCCCTACGTGACAGTTGGCCTTTCATGCCTGGATGGAATCGAACCTGTAACCTTGCTGTTACCAGCCAGACACACTAACCAATTGCACCACAGCCAGGCTAGCTGTGACCTAACTCTACATGGCTATCTGGGGCTCTGTTGGCTCTGTTTGGACAACTGTTGAACGCAAAAGGAAAAGACATGCCTGGATGGAATCGAACCTGTAACCTTGCTGTTACCAGCCAGACACACTAACCAATTGCACCACAGCCAGGCTAGCTGTGACCTAACTCTACATGGCTATCTGGGGCTCTGTTGGCTCTGTTTGGACAACTGTTGAACGCAAAAGGAAAAGACATGCCTGGATGGAATCGAACCTGTAACCTTGCTGTTACCAGCCAGACACACTAACCAATTGCACCACAGCCAGCCTAGCATTTAGCATTGTGAAACCATCCTCTGCTAGGCATGATTTCATTTTTGCACCTCACTCTATCGCATGGTCCATGGTCCAATCACAAAGCCCTGCACCCAGCATGTGTCTCATATGACTGTCTACAAGTAAGATTTAGGTTAGCAGTCTATTTAGTGTGTGTTTGGTGGTATGGTGGTGAGCATAGCTGTCTTCCATGTGGTTGGCCTGGGTTTGATCCCTGGACATGTCATGAATGTGAGTATGGTTTTGAAATACCACAGATCTCTAGAGAGAGAGAGAGAGGGAGGAGGAGGAGGAGGAGGACTGGCTGTGCTATTCATTTTAGGCATCTAGAGGGATAGAAACCCTTACAAACCTGAAAAAGTAAAATTTCGGTTGGAGACACGAAATTCGTCATTACGGGAGTGAAATTTCGATTACGAAATTGTAAATTACGATTTGAAAATTAATTACGAATTTGGATCGTAATGTTAAATTTCGCATTCGTAATAAAAGCAGTTCGAAATTTCGAAAATTTCGGCTCATCTCTATTTGCAGACCAGGCATCTGTGGTCAGATGGACCCTTGAGCCAGCGGAAGACAAACCAAGTCGAAAGCATTTGCCAAGAATGTTTTACGGAGGGCAAGTTTTTTTGCCCTTTTTTTAAATTTTTTGAAAATGATAGATGGTTGTATTTTTAAATTGTTTGAAAGTTTAGATGGTTGTATTTTTAAATTGTTTGAAAGTTTAGATGGTTGTATTTTTAAATTGTTTGAAAGTTTAGATGGTTGTATTTTTAAATTGTTTAAAAGTGTATCCATTCTTCCTCCCCCCAGCCACGAACAATACCATGGGAACGTGAAGCAGCAGAAGCCCCCTGTGACGGCTGCCACGGTTGTTCTCCGCTGCTTGTCTTTTGAGGGGTGCTTCTTTTCCTCAGGTGTTCTTGCCATAGCTGTTTGTGCCTTCTCTCCAGGTGCCTTCGTGAAGCACTTGTCCCTACGTGACAGTTGGCCTTTCCACGGCTCAATTTTTGCTGGCAGAGACAACAGATGGCTTTGCTCCGATCTGAGACACACACGTGAAAAAATTTCCAAACCGCTGAGCCCCCCTGGGGTGATGGCGCTACGGTGGCATCAGCAGCAGCTGCCGTTGAAGGGCATGTGTGCTCCCTGGCCATAGCTGGCGATACATGGCACCGGACACTGCCCCCAGCTGTTTCTGAGGACGAGCTCCCTCTGCTTCTATCATGGAGTTGTCTCCTCCTACTCCTCTCTGACTCCTCCTCTGAACTGTCCCCCTGGTCATCTGCTCTACCGGGAACATATGTGGTATCCGTATAATCGTCATCATAATCCTCCTGGCCAGCTGCGCTTTCCTCAGACACCTCCTCAAGTGCACCAACTTCAGGTGGTCCACCATCATCCCCATCCACACACGTTACGTCCATACTATCGCCACCTAACTCAGACGTATGAGGTGGTGTACCTGCGCCTTCTTGTTGTTGTTGCAGTAGTGGCTGGGAATCAGTGATTTCACCACCACCACCAAATAACTCCTGCGAAGTGTCAAATGCAGCGGACGTGGTGCTTGTTGTAGCGCTGGTGGCTGCGGGAGATGAGGTGTTCTGTGTTAAATACTCAATCACCTCCTCACGATTTTGGGAAGTGATGGCACGTGCCTTCTTCTGAGCACTGTATTTTGGGGCAGGTCCGCATGAAATCACAGCAACACCACCTCGCACAGCCACAGACCTGCCGGTGCCTGGTGGCCTTCCTCTGGGTCTGCCTCTACCTCTTCCTCTACCTGGTTTGTCCATTTTGTCCATCTCGGGGGTATGCTAGCTATATGCAGTGAGGTGGGTTCTCACTCAACACAACAGGTAGTTAGATGCAGTGAGGTGGCCAGGTGGGTTCACACTCAACACAACAGGTAATTAGATGCAGTGAGCTGGGTTCACTCAACAGTAAAGGTACTTAAGATGCAGTGAGGTGGGTTCTCACTCAACACAACAGGTAGTTAGATGCAGTGAGGTGGCCAGGTGGGTTCACACTCAACACAACAGGTAGTTAGATGCAGTGAGCTGGGTTCACTCAACACAAGGCTAGGTATATGCAGTGATGAGGTGGGTTAAGTAAACACAACAGGTACTGGGTAGTTAGATGCAGTGAGCTGGGTTCACTCAACAGTAAAGGTACTTAAGATGCAGTGAGGTGGGTTCTCACTCAACACAACAGGTAGTTAGATGCAGTGAGGTGGCCAGGTGGGTTCACACTCAACACAACAGGTAGTTAGATGCAGTGAGCTGGGTTCACTCAACAGTAAAGGTACTTAAGATGCAGTGAGGTGGGTTCTAACTCAACACAACAGGTAGTTAGATGCAGTGAGGTGGCCAGGTGGGTTCACACTCAACACAACAGGTAGTTAGATGCAGTGAGCTGGGTTCACTCAACAGTAAAGGTACTTAAGATGCAGTGAGGTGGGTTCTCACTCAACACAACAGGTAGTTAGATGCAGTGAGGTGGCCAGGTGGGTTCACACTCAACACAACAGGTAGTTAGATGCAGTGAGCTGGGTTCACTTAACACAACGCTAGGTATATGCAGTGATGATGTGGGTTAAGTAAACACAACAGGTACTGGGTAGTTAGATGCAGTGAGCTGGGTTCACTGAACAGTATACAGTAAAGGTACTTAAGATGCAGTGAGGTGGGTTCTCACTCAACACAACAGGTAGTTAGACTTAGATGCAGTGAGCTGGGTTTACTCAACACAACGCTAGGTATATGCAGTGATGAGGTGGGTTAAGTAAACACAACAGGTACTGGGTAGTTAGATGCAGTGAGCTGGGTTCACTCAACACAAAGCTAGGTATATGCAGTGATGAGGTGGGTTAAGTAAACACAACAGGTACTGGGGTATATGCAGTACTGGGTAGTACAATGTGCAGCTCCCTGTCACACACACAGGCAGTCAGTCACTGAATGTGCTGGGCTGCTGGCAGTGGCACACACACTATCAATTAGCAAGGCTGTGCATGCAACAAAAGTGTCAGAAAAAAAAAATGTACAGGTTGAGCTCTGAAAAGAGCTGTTGCTGGGTGCTTTAAAAGCAATATTAGTCAGTAAGGAACAAGCAAAGCAGCCTAGAACCTAACTAATCTGTCCCTAAGAGAAAAAGTCTGCAGCAGCTGTCCCTTTCCTCTCTCTAGCAGGCACACGAGTGACTGTAATGGCCGCCGGAGGCTGCCTTATATAAGGGGGGGTGGGGCTCCAGGACTTACTGTAGCCTGAATGGCTACAATGTGCCTGCTGACTGTGATGCAGAGGGTCAAAGTTGACCCTCATAGTGCATTATGGGGCGAATCGAACTTCCGGAAAAGTTCGCCTGGCGCAGGCGAACGCGAACCCCCAATGTTCGCCTGGAACCGTTCGCCGGCGAACCGTTCGGTACACCTCTACTCAGGACCCCCCCTGCCCACCCCCCAGACCCCTGTTTGCACCCAATCACCCCCCTAATCACCCATCAATCACTCCCTGTCACTATTTGTCAATGCTATTTTTTTTTAAACCCCCCCCCCTGCCCCCTCCTGATCACCCCCCCACCCCTCAGATTCTCCCCAGACCGCCCCCCCAGACCACCCCCCCTGTGTACTGTATGCATCTATCCCCCTGATCACCTGTCAATCACCTGTCAATCACCTGTCAATCACCTGTCAATCACCCATCAATCACCCCCTGTCACTGCCACCCATCAATCAGCCCCTAACCTGCCCCTTGCGGGCAATCTGATCACCCACCCACACTAATAGATCGCCCGCAGATCCGACATCAGATCACCACCCAAGCGCAGGGTTTACATCTATTCTCTCCTCTAAACACCCACTAATTACCCATCAATCACCCCCTATCACCACCTGTCACTGTTACCCATCAGATCAGACCCTAATCTGCCCTTGCGGGCACCCAATCACCCGCCTACACGCTCAGATTGCCCTCAGACCCCCCCTTATCAATTCGCCAGGGCATTATTTACATCTGTCCTTCCCTGTAATAACCCACTGATCACCTGTCAATCACCTGTCAATCACCCATCAATCACCCCCTGTCACTGCCACCCATCAATCACCCCCTGTCACTGCCACCCATCAATCAGCCCCTAACCTGCCCCTTGCGGGCAATCTGATCACCCACCCACACTAATAGATCGCCCGCAGATCCGACATCAGATCACCACCCAAGCGCAGGGTTTACATCTATTCTCTCCTCTAAACACCCACTAATTACCCATCAATCACCCCCTATCACCACCTGTCACTGTTACCCATCAGATCAGACCCTAATCTGCCCCTTGCGGGCACCCAATCACCCGCCTACACGCTCAGATTGCCCTCAGACCCCCCCCCTTATCAATTCGCCAGGGCATTATTTACATCTGTCCTTCCCTGTAATAACCCACTGATCACCTGTCAATCACCTGTCAATCACCCATCAATCACCCCCTGTCACTGCCACCCATCAATCACCCCCTGTCACTGCCACCCATCAATCAGCCCCTAACCTGCCCCTTGCGGGCAATCTGATCACCCACCCACACTAATAGATCGCCCGCAGATCCGACATCAGATCACCACCCAAGCGCAGTGTTTACATCTATTCTCTCCTCTAAACACCCACTAATTACCCATCAATCACCCCCTATCACCACCTGTCACTGTTACCCATCAGATCAGACCCTAATCTGCCCCTTGCGAGCACCCAATCACCCGCCTACACGCTCAGATTGCCCTCAGACCCCCCCTTATCAATTCGCCAGGGCATTATTTACATCTGTCCTTCCCTGTAATAACCCACTGATCACCTGTCAATCACCCATCAATCACCCCCTGTCACTGCCACCCATCAATCACCCCCTGTCACTGCCACCCATCAATCAGCCCCTAACCTGCCCCTTGCGGGCAATCTGATCACCCACCCACACTAATAGATTGCCCGCAGATCCGACATCAGATCACCACCCAAGCGCAGTGTTTACATCTATTCTCTCCTCTAAACACCCACTAATTACCCATCAATCACCCCCTATCACCACCTGTCACTGTTACCCATCAGATCAGACCCTAATCTGCCCCTTGCGGGCACCCAATCACCCGCCCACACCCTTAGAACGCCCTCAGACCCCAGCCCTGAGCACCTCGCCAGTGCATTGCTTGCATCTATTCCCCCCTCTAACCACACCTTGAGACACCCATCAATCACCTCCTGTCACCCCCTAGCACACCTACCCATCAGATCAGGCCCTAATTTGCCCCGTGTGGGCTCCTGATCACTCGGCCAAACCCTCAGATCCCCCTCAGACCCCCTTCCGATCACCTCCCCAGTGCATTGATTGCATCTATTTTTCCCTCTAACCACCCCCTGAGACACCCTCAATCACCTCCTGTCACCCCCCTAGCACTCCTATCCATCAGATCAGGCCCAATACAACCTGTCATCTAAAAGGCCACCCTGCTTATGACCGGTTCCACAAAATTCGCCCCCTCATAGACCACCTGTCATCAAAATTTGCAGATGCTTATACCCCTGAACAGTCATTTTGAGACATTTGGTTTCCAGACTACTCACGGTTTTGGGCCCTTAAAATGCCAGGGCGGTATAGGAACCCCACAAGTGACCCCATTTTAGAAAAAAAGACACCCCAAGGTATTCTGTTAGGTGTATGACGAGTTCATAGAAGATTTTATTTTTTGTCAAAAGTTAGCGGAAATTGATTTTTATTGTTTTTTTTCACAAAGTGTCATTTTTCACTAACTTGTGACAAAAAATAAAATCTTCTATGAACTCACCATACTCCTAACGGAATACCTTGGGGTGTCTTCTTTCTAAAATGGGGTCACTTGTGGGGTTCCTATACTGCCCTGGCATTTTAGGGGCCCTAAACCGTGAGGAGTAGTCTACAAAACAAATGCCTCAAAATGACCTGTGAATAGGACGTTGGGCCCCTTAGCGCACCTAGGCTGCAAAAAAGTGTCACACATGTGGTATCGCCGTACTCAGGAGAAGTAGTATAATGTGTTTTGGGGTGTATTTTTACACATAACCATGCTGGGTGGGAGAAATCTCTCTGTAAAATGACAATTGTGTGTAAAAAAAAATCAAACAATTGTCATTTACAGAGATATTTCTCCCACCCAGCATGGGTATGTGTAAAAATACACCACAAAACACATTATACTACTTCTCCTGAGTACGGCAATACCACATGTGTGGCACTTTTTTGCAGCCTAACTGCGCTAAGGGGCCCAAAGTCCAATGAGCACCTTTAGGCTTTACAGGGGTGCTTACAATTTAGCACCCCCCAAAATGTCAGGACAGTAAACACACCCCACAAATGACCCCATTTTGGAAAGTAGACACTTTAAGGTATTCAGAGAGGAGCATAGTGAGTCCGTGGCAGGTTTCATTTTTTTTTGTCGCAAGTTAGAAGAAATGGAAACTTTTTTTTTTTTTTTTGGTCACAAAGTGTCATTTTCCGCTTACTTGTGACAAAAAATAATATCTTCTATGAACTCACTATGCCTCTGAGTGAATAATTTGGGATGTCTTCTTTCCAAAATGGGGTCATTTGGGGGGTATTTATACTATCCTGGAATTCTAGCCCCTCATGAAACATGACAGGTGGTCAGAAAAGGCAGAGATGCTGGAAAATGGGAAAATTCACTTTTTGCACCATAGTTTGTAAACGCTATAACTTTTACCCAAACCAATAAATATAGGCTGAATGGGTTTTTTTTTTTATCAAAAACATGTTTGTCCACATTTTTCGCGCTGCATGTATACAGAAATTTTACTTTATTTGAAAAATGTCAGCACAGAAAGTTAAAAAAATCATTTTTTGCCAAAATTCATGTCTTTTTTGATGAATATAATAAAAAGTAAAAATCGCATCAGCAATCAAATAGCACCAAAAGAAAGCTTTATTAGTGACAAGAAAAGGAGCCAAAATTCATTTAGGTGGTAGGTTGTATGAGCGAGCGATAAACCGTGAAAGCTGCAGTGGTCTGAATGGAAAAAAAGTGGCCGGTCCTTAAGGGGGGTAAAGCCCTAGGTCCTCAAGTGGTTAAGGCCACAAATTCACAATGTAATTACCGTATTTTCCGGACTATAAGACACACTTTTTCTCCCTCAAAAGTAGGGAGAAAAAGTCCCTGCGTCTTCTAGTCCAAAGGCAGGGAGTCCCCGACTTAACGATCATCCACTGATATTAACCGTCGACCGGCCGCGATGTCGGGGACTCCCTGCACTCCCCGGTGTCCTCCTAAACTTTCCCTGCATGAATGCAATTAGCGGCAACCGCTATCACTCACCTAATCTCTGGAGCCCGTGTTGATGAGCTGCTGCGGCTCCCTCCTGTCCTCGGTGTGTCCGGCGTCCGGATCGATTACACCCTGTTAATATAACAAGCAGCGGCAGCCGCGGGCATCATATACCTCATCCTTGGAGCCCGCGTGGTCAGCCACTTCCCTCTCTCTCACACTCCTTCACTCTAGCGCCGGTTGCGTCTGTAATGACGCATACAGATGCGACCAGGAAGTCCCGGCACTAGAGTGAAGGAGTGTGAGAGGGAAGCGGCTGACCACGCGGGCTCCAAGGATGAGGTGTGTGATGCCCGCGGCTGCCGCTGCTTGTTATATTAACAGAGGGGAAATCAATCCAGATGCTGAACACATCGAGGACAACACAGAGGACAGGAGGGGGCCGGCAGCAGCTCATCACTGCGGGCTCCAGTGATGAGGTGAATGACAGCGGCTGCCACTGTCGCTAATTGCATTCATGCAGCAGGACATAGGACATGGAGGGGGACATCAGGAAGACAGGAGGCAGCCAGAAGCTCATCACCGCAGGCTCCAGCGATGAGGTGAGTGATGGAGGGGGACATCGGAAGGACAAAAAGGCAGACATATTAAGGACTTAAAGGGGGGCAAATGGAGGACTTAAAGAGGGATATTTCGAGGACACTCTGGGGAAAATCTGGACACAAAGTGGGACATTTGGAGGACACAAAGGGGAAACATCAGGAGGACACAAAGGGTGACATCAGTAGAACACAAAGGGGGATATGAAGTTGATACAAAGAGGGACATAAAGGGGGCATTAGGAGGAAACCAAGGGGACAGGAGGAGGACACCAAAGGGGAAGAACATCTACAAGACGCCCCTGGACTATAGATGCACCAGGTTTAGTTTGTTTTTTTAAGTTAATAGGATGCTATTGGTTTTGAGCTGATACAAATATTATGTTATATTAATGCAGCTTGGACTTGCTCTTTACTTGTCAGTATAGTAAGACATGTTATTTGTATCACACTTGGCTTCCATTTTCCATACACTGCAGTAATCCATCAGTGACCACGTGAATCCATAAACTACTGTATGAAATACAGCATGAGGTAAAAACTTTTGTGAACTGTCATACAGGTTTTTGGTTAATTACGGAACTGTTACAGCATCTGTGAAAGTGTTAGTGAATCCCCCTTTTTTACCCCATGAGGAAAACTGCCGAACATGAATTTTTTACCAAACAAGACTTAGGGACCTTAGTGAAATGAAGCTTCCAGGGTGAGAATCTTTGATAAAGTGCAAACACTACATGACCAAAGATGAATTCTATGCAAATGTGTGACTTGAAAATTTTGTTGGCTAAGAAAAGGTTACCTAGAATCAGAACGTGCTTTTATGCATCTGTATTCTTGCTGCAAACATATAATACAGCAGCATCCTGTTTAAGTAAACAAACACAGAAAACACGTAGAAACAGTCCTTTTGGTTCTCCATTTGGCTCTCAAATATGTAGTGAAAAAAGATGTTTGATCTTCCACATCCTATTTTAACTACTTGTCGACCACTCCACGCCGATTGGCATGAACGTGGCGGCAGCCCCAGGACCGCTCCATGCCGATTGGGGCGATCGGCTTTAAATGGGGCTAGTAGGAGATCGCATGCGCCAATGCGTGGGCATCTCCGCTTGGAAGGCAGAGCTCAGCTCCGCCTTCAGTCTCCCAGAGGCGATCGCCGTCTAATATACCTGTACAGTGCTGCGATCTATGGCAGCGCTGTACTGGGGACAGCCGCGTGACAAGGCTTTCCCCTCTGTAGTCCAGGAAGTGATCGGCTGTCATAGGCTGAAGCCGAACTGAAGCCTATGACAGCCGATCACGCTGATTGGCTGGCAGGGGGAGGGAAGGACGGGCACAAAAATAAATTAAAAAAATTGTAAAATGTAATAAAAATAAAAAACTAAATATTTACTAAAAGAAAAAAAATAAACATTGGGGGAGCGATCAGACCCCACCAACAGAGAAAAGTCAGACCCCACCAACAGAGAATCATTTGTGTGCTGAGTTGTGCGGCCCTGCAGCGAGCCCTTAAAGCTGCAGTGACCCAATTTAAGAAAAATGCCCTGGTCTTTAGGGGGGTTTAACACCACGGTCCTCAAGTGGTTAAGGCCATTTTCCAACAAACCGCTAAACGGCGCTTTAATGTGCTGTTTAGCTGTTCAATTGCTGGGGTTAAGTGCCTTCTGGTTGCAAAATAATGCAACCAAATGGGAGTGTTTGTAGTAACAAGCGTGCCAGTGGTTGACACACAGTGCTACTACTGCCCTGTAAAAAATGCTGCATGCCGTGTCCAGGGCCGGCTGCCACCTGCTTGGATGCACATGCAATGATTGCCAAAAGTGCTGAATGCCTGTCCAGGACTTTTCTACCTAAACAGCATGCTTTTGTATTGTATGTTCGCAGCAAGGCTTCTGATGCATACAACCACATTCTGGTTGTAGGTAACCTTTGCTTAGCCAGCCTAATTTTCAATCTCCCTGCACAGAAACAGGAGCGGCTGACAAAAATGTTAAGTGCAATGTTGTTAGCAAGTCGTGTGAAAGAGCCCTAAAGCTATGTACCCCCTTGTGATTTTTCTGACGATTTTCCCGACGACCAGCGATTTTTTGACTGCCGAGCAGTGAGTACCCCTTTATCGTGACGTGGGTATAGGAGCACAACCACGTGAATGTCACTTTGCGCTGCAATAACGACCATTGGATCTTTAAGATCCTCGATGACTCCCACGCAAAGTACCGTGATCTTTTGAAGTCTCGTTCGCACCCAGCATGTAACGTCATATGACATTGCGCAAACCCGCCGGCAGGAAGAAGCGTCGCTGAACGACCGTCGTCAAGGGGAAGTGGCTGGACCTGTAGGGTGGTGAGTACGGAGCTTAATGCCTGGGGGCCATTGATCACTGGGGAACGGCAAAGTGCTGCACCAAATGAATCCAATGGGGGTTGCAGCACTTCCATGACTCAGAAAATGCAATTTCTGAATCGCTAACGCATCCTCTAGTGAGCCCCAGGCCTTAGTGATGTACCCACAAGTATGGAGATGAACCAGTTTCACCTTTGCAAAAACTTTTGTCACATATCTACCTCTGAATATGCTAACAACTGCTTAAGAAAACGTGCTTGCTAAAAGTAGTTGCTATACTGAGCGTATTTTAGTAATGGAGCTGTAAGGCTATACCTGTAAAATGAACAAAGTAAGAATAATACAAACTCACCAGTGACACTGAGATTAAACTTTTGAGCATAAATATTTCCATCTACAGGACGTATGCTTGCTATGTACATGCCCCGATCCTCCATGGTTACATTAGTCATTAATAAGGAGCCATCCTTCAGGCTGTACAGTCTTCCTCTATAGCGACTGTCTCGTATTGTGATAAAGTCTTCTGGTTTGGTTGTAGCAAAGTGATTCCCATCATCAGTCACCCATGTGATGTCCCGTTTTTGTTTTACTTCATTGCCAATCTTGAAGGTCACATTGCCTTTCTGGAGAGCACTCACATAAGCTGTGTCTGTTTGCTGGGTTTCTGCATAAAATGTGTCAAAGAATATACCTAACAAGAAATCAAAACCTTGGTTAGTATAACCTTTGAGATGTATGCCTCTTAGTCATTACACTAAATTCACAAAGGTTATGTGTTTCAAGTAAACCTGAGATCAAGCAAACACAGGGTTTTATACTTACCTGGGAGATGGGAGCTGACGCACACCAATGGAGCCCACGGCCCACAGGGGGCTAGAGGAAGCCCCAGGTAAGTATAAATCCTTATGTTTGTTTGATCTCAGGTACACTTTAACAATAGGATACTAATTTTAAAAACTTAATGCAAATCTTGTTGCAGGTTGTATCATCTTGAAATTGGACCAATCGGAGTTGGCAGCAGCTACATTTAATTGGTCCACTTTCAAGTCACGTACAAACAGGGACAAAACGTCTATGAACTCAGACAAAATAGCATGTCACTGATTATATCTAGCTGACTGGAATTATAACATCTCTTTGGAACTACAGATCTTAAGCCGCATCTACACGCGTGGATGCGCCTCCGATGTTCCTTATCAATCGAGCCGCTGATGCGGCTCAATTGATAAGATCCGACAGGACGGATCTCCGCACCGCCGATTCCCTGCTCGCTCCCCGCAAGGGGACAATGACAGGGAATCGAGCGGGAGATAAGCGGCGCCGGCGGGGACGAGCGGGGAATCGAATCCGGGCCGCAGGAAGTGTCGTCAGTGGAGCGCACGCTTAACAAGGAAGAGGTGAGTGACCCCGCCCGTTGCCTCTTACAATTCAGCCAGCGACATAACTCCTTAAAGCAGGAGGGGAGCGGAGGATGGGGGACCCAGGCGAGGGAGAGGGGGGTCCGACCCCCCTCCCCGCCGCTAGGCCCAATACCCCCGTCCTGCCTGCTATCCCCTCCAGCTATCCAATCATATGCAGAGACCTATTGCATGATATAGACTTTGTCTAGCAGCCAGTGGACAGCTACAATCATATCTTGGGGTCCTTTAGGATTTTGGCCTAGATGAACCATGACCAGAATGAGAAACCCACATAGACCTGAATTGAAATGATTAACTCACTGCTTTGAAGATGTAGGATTATGAACCAGTGAATAAGGCTTTCCATGATTTCCAAAACTGCAAATCGCACTGAAAAAAAAAAAGGACAGAACATGTGCAATGCAATACATCTTCACATAATCACTGTTCTTTTAAACCATTCTATACATAATTTAAACTAAAAGCTGTAGTAACTTGTATTATTGATTCTGAATATTTAAAGTGACCTCAGTATTTAAAAAAAAAAAAAAACCCTCCCCATGTGATATGTGCTGCTGGAGGGTTGGTTGTTTGGGGGATCATCATTACTTACCTTTGGAATGCTGCTTCACTGCCCTCCGGCCTGTACAAGATGCGCCATCTTCTATACCACACTAGGTGGGGAGGAGGGTGACACTAGGTGGGGAGGAAAGTAACCCCCCCACCCTGATAACATTTGCCAAGTGTCCTATTTAATTTTATTTAATGACCTCTTAGCAGCTGCACTAATGGCCTCAATTCTGGTAGGGTTATCAAACAAATTACCTCATGTGAGGTAATTTACCTCATGAGGTAATGACTTTTAGCAATTCTGGTAGGTTTTAGTCATGTTTTACCTCATAAGGTAAGTTATGAGGTAATTTACCAAAAATAGCTATTTTCATGGAAATTAGGGGGCACGTTAGCACATAATTTACCGATCAGTTTAAAGTGGTCTGAAACTCTGACATAACATTCAATAAAAATGTGTTTTCCTACTTTGTATTACGCATACAGTTATCATATGTGCTTTTGTGCATAAGTAATATTGTCTGTTTACAAATTACAAGTTTCCAAAGTGTAGTTTATTGTGCCCTAAAAGCTGTCATTGCATTTTATTCAAACTGATTTTTATTATATATTAACATCTTCTAATGAGCTATTCTGAACTGTGTGAAGCTCTCTGTGCTTCAGGCACACACAGAGAGATCCTACAGTGGCCTCAATTCACGTAGCATTATCAAACGTTTATCAGACACTTTAGCAAACGTTTGATAATTTACCTCATGGGTAAAATCTCACTAAGGTGTTATATATTTGTTGAACGTTTTATCGGTAAAACATTCGATAAACATATAACACCTTAGTGAATTCAAAATTAGATTTTACCCATGAGGTAATTTATCAAACGTTTATCAAACGTTTGATAAAGTGTTTGATAAAACTCCGTGAATTGAGGCCACTGTGTTTACACACATTGGCCTCAATTCTGGTAGGGTTACCAAACAAATTACCTCAAGTGAGGCAATTTACCTCATGAGGTAATGACATTTAGCAATTCTGGTAGGTTTTAGTCATGTTTTACCTCATGAGGTAAATTATGAGGTAATCCATGAGGTAATTTACCGAAAATAGCAATTCTCATGGAAATTAGGGAGTGTATTAGCACATAATTTACCGATCATTTTAAGACCTGCCTGTACCTGGAGGTAAAGTCAATTTGTATGCATTTGGTGGAGTTCCTATTGCTGTTTTAGTGTCGTTCCTATTCAGGCTGTGTAATAGAAAAGAATAATAGAAATAAAACTCCAAATATTTACTGCATTTTTTTTTATAAGGGATGCCTATAAATATACTTTTCATAGGTTGCTACATAATCAAATACACCTTCCCCCCTCAAAAAAAAAAAAATTCCAAATACTATTCTAACTTATGGAAGACAATTAAAGACTACTATTATTTATTTACTGCATGCTTACCGCTGAAATACCTCATGTTTTACCTCACTTTATGCATCTACCTCATGTTTTACCTCATGTTCGGAAATGGAGAAAAACCTTTCAGAATTGCTAAAGAAAGAGGAAAATACCTAATGAGGTAGTTTACCTACCAAAAAATATTTACCTCACACAGCTACCAGAAATTAGGCCATTGTATCAACATTGGAATGTAAACAAAGATAGAGATGGTTCGAACCTCTGATTTTAAGCCCAATCTACACGATACAATTCTTTGTGCGATTTGATTACGATTCTATTTACGATCCGATTAAATCCGACATGTCCAATCAGGATTCAATTCAATTTAAATTGATTTGCCATTGCAAAACAATGGCAAATCTAATTGAATCGAATCCTGATCGGACATGACGGATTTAATCGGATCGTAAATAGAATCAAAATCGAATCGCACAAAGAATCGTATGGTGTAGATGGAGCTTTAGGTTAGCGAACCTCGAACGCGAACTTCTGCAAAAGTTTGCGTTCGTGCGAACCTTGCGAACCGCAACAGACTTTAATGGGCAGGCGTACTTTGAAAAATACAGACACTGTTTCTTCTGGCCACAAAAGTGATGGAAAAGATTTTTCAAGGGGTCTAACACCCGGAGGGGGGTATGGCGGAGTGGGATACATGCCAAATGTCCCGGGGAAAATTACGGATTTGTCGCAGAGAAGGGTTTTAAGGGCAGAAATCACAATGCATTGCTAAATTGGAAGCATAAAGTGCTTTAAAACATCTTGCGTGTGTATACATCAATCAGGTAGTGTAATTAGTGTACTGCTTCACACTGAAGGACCAAACTCACTGAGTAACGCACCGCAAACAGCTGTTTGTGTAGTGATTTGGCTGTGCTGGACTGGTGCGCACGATGGCGAGAGTGCAGGTGATGGCGGTTTTCAAACCCATATGGTCGGGCTGAGGTAGCTCAATGACAGAACAACAGTGACTGTCCAGCTGATCAAATTTGGTCTGGTCCACAATGAAGCAACTACCTTATTATCTTGGGTCAGGTGTGCCCCCCAATACACTCATATCGCCGGTCATTGCTTCATTGTGATACGCAAGACCGTTCACCGCAGCAAGGTAACAATTACGAAGGAGAATTGACACATGTACATGCCTTTTGTTTTGTTGTTGCAGCCCCAGTTCATCCAGAAAAATTAGGCAGGCATGTAAAGGCACCAGAAAAATTATTATTCTTTTTGTTCACAAATCCACCTTGAGTCCTGGACCCTGTTGGTGGTGGCGGAGAAGGCAGTCAAGCGGCCTGCAGGCAGAGATGCTGTGTGGGGACTGACTTAGTCTTTGGGCAGGCAGTCACACGGCTTGCAGGCAGAGATGTTGTGTGTGTGGGGACTGACTTAGTCTTCGGGCAGGCAGTAGCCCTCTGGGATCCATGCCTAATTCATTTTAATAAAGGTGAGGTACTGAACACTTTTTTTGACCTAGGCGACTTCCCTTCTCACTGACAATGCCTCCAGCTGCGCTGAAGGTCCTTTCTAGGACACTTGAGGCAGGGCAAGTCAGAAGTTGAATGGCAAATTGTGACAGCTCTGGCCACAGATCGAGGCTGCGCACCCAGTAGTCCAGGGGTTCATCACTGCTCAGACTGTCGATGTTTCCTTCTCTATCATTGTTAAAGAAAGGGTACGTCCAGGGAATCAGGGTTCGATTCCGGTCCAGAGTGGGTGCCTGAGAAACGGCTACCACCACACATCCAAGGAAGGCAGCAGGCACGGCACGCCAAGTCCAGACTCGGGGAGGTAGTGACAAAAAATAACAATACAGGACTCTTTCGAGGCCCTGTATAATAATGAGTAAACTTGAAATCCTTTAATGGGAATCTGTTATGGGGGGCAAGTTTGCCATCCATTCAACTGTGTGATCAACTCTCTTTGGTACTTTCTGCACCATGGTGACCACAGGTAACGGCCGGGGAATCATGGTTCGAATCCGGTCCAGAGTGGGAGCCTAAGAAACGGCTACCACCACACATCCAAGGAAGGACCCAATGTCCTGTATAAGTAATGTACCTGCCCTGACTGTGCTTTGCAGACCAGGCATCTGTGGTCAGATGGACCCTTGACCCAACACTGTGTGCCAGAGATGACACCACTTGCCTTTCAACATCACGGTACAGTTTGGGTATCGCCTTTTTATAAAAATATTTGCGGCCTGGTATCTTCCACTGCGGTGTCCCAATCACCACAAATGTTCGGAAGGCCTCAGAGTCCACCAGCTGGTATGGTAATAGCTGGTGAGCTAACAGTTCCGCCAAGCCAGCTGTCATAAGCCGGGCAAGGGGGTGACTGGCAGACATTGGCTTCTTCCGTTTAAAGATTTCCTTAATGGAAGCTGAAGAAGATGAGATATTCTGTGTTAAATAGTCAACTACGTCCTGACAATATTGGGGGTTGATGGCACGTGCCTTCTTCTGAACTCTGTACTTTGGTCGAGGACCGCACAAAATCACGACAGCATGACCTCGAACAGACCTGCAGGGTGGCCTGCCCCTGCCTGTTTTGTCCATATTGGGGGGGATGAAGTGAAAGGTATGCACTGACTTGACTAATACAATGTGCAGTCACACAGGTGCAGTGAAAGGTATACACTGACTGCTGGTATAATACAATGTACAGTCACACAGATGCAGTGAAAGGTATACACTGACTGCTGGTATAATACAATGTTCAGTCACACAGCTGCAGTGAAAGGTACTGACTGCTGGTATAATACAATGTGCAGTCACATACGCAGAGAACGGTATGCACTGGCTGGTGTATAAAACAGTTTGTAGTCACACAGATGCAGTGACTGGTATAATACAATGTGCAGTCACAAAGGTGCAGTGAAAAGGTATGCAGTGACTGCTGGTATAACAATGTGCAATCACACAGGTGCAGTGAAAATGGATGCACTGACTGCTGGTATATAAAACAGTGTGCTGTCACACAGATGCAGTGAAAGGTATGCAGTGACTGCTGGTATAACAATGTGAAGTCACACAGGTGCAGTGAAAAGGTATGCAGTGACTGCTGGTATAACAATATGCAGTCACACAGGTGCAATGAAAATGGATGCATTGACTGCTAGTATATAAAACAGAGTGCTGTCACACAGATGCAGTGAAAGGTATGCAGTGACTGCTGGTATAACAATGTGCAGTCACACAGGTGCAGTGAAAGGTATGCAGTGACTGCTGGTATAACAATGTGCAGTCACCCAGGTGCAGTGAAAAGGTATTGTAACAATTAATGGGGCGGAATGGGTAAGGCCCCTGCCTTACCCATTCCTCTGGCGTCTAGCACGCCGAGGACGGGTCTGTCACTTCCGCATCTGGTCTCTGTCTCGCGCGGGCACGCGCGGAGACAGGACCGTTGTGCCACTAGAAGGCGAGTCAGCTGACCAGCTGGTCGGCTGACGTCAGAGGTGACTCTCGCCGCTCGGATTGGCTGATTCCGAGGTGGGAGCAGCTGAGAGTCTTCCTCTGCTTCATGAGCCTTCGTTATTGATTCGCAAACTGTCTGCTGTCGTGAATACTTTGTGTTAGCGCTCAGACCATAGACTAGTTCCCAGGTGTTAAAACCAAGGACTTCACACCAGACTAGGAATTGTGATATTGTTATTGATTACCTGTGTATGATTCTGGCTATACTCTGACCTCGCATTTGCTTACTGATTCTGTACTTCTGCCTATCTGATCCTTGTTGCTGAACTTCTGCCTGTTTACCTACTATTCTCTTGCCTATCGCTTTGTACTGATATTTCCTCTCTGTTGCCGAACCTTGCCTGTCTGACCACTCCTCTCACCAGTGGGCCCTTGCCACTGGTGAGGTGCTTATATGCAGGCTGCTGGTAGTGGCCGTCACTCTGCTATTTTTCTTTGCTAACCTTTTGTAAATATGTGATTTATGAATGTATTTATCTTGTTAAGCACGTAGTCACTCTCTCACTAATATTCACTCCTGACGAAGTTTCCAATTGAGGAAATGAAACATGTTGAGTTGGTGTAGGGTTCAATTAAATACAGTGTGAACTTGGAGGATGGTCCTCTGACCTCTGACTTATACCTCCAGTCTCACTTTTTCACTTTTTTACTATAATGGTCAGCAAAACTGGTCTTTTTTAAATGCGAAATTGAATAAAAGTAAAATTTTACTACTTTTCTATTTAGGGTATATTTGAATGTTGTGGGTGCTTATATGCCCACCAGCTCCTCTGGTGCGGTGACACTTGTCTCTGATAGTACTTTGCCAGCTCCTCTGGTAAGGTTTTGTTAAACTATACAGTTACCGTGTCAGATAGTACTTTACCAGCTCCTCTGGTAAAGTCTTATACTAATACAGTCTTTTACTGATAGTACTTTACCAGCTCCTCTGGTAAAGTCTTGTTAACTGATACAGTCCTGTCACTGATAGTACCTTACCAGCTCCTCTGGTAAGTGTAACGATTGTGGAACTTTCTCCGTGATCAGCGCACAACGCGTGCGCTGACACGGTGGAAATCCTCCACAAGCGTGTAATTGCAGGCACCCAGCAAAAGGTGCTACGCACCTGTAGAGGGAAATTCCTGTCGGCAGATGGCGCTGGGGAGTGCAGAGGAACCAATCCTCTGTACCTCCACAAATTCCAGACAGGAATTGTACGAAGCGCAGAACGCAATCGCAAGAGAGGCGATTGCAAATGAGAACGAGCAAAGGGACAGGTTGTATGTGTGTGCGCCAATCCAGTCGCCACCCCGCGACCGCGCACACACAACAGCAGATATGAAATAGGAACGCGATCGCGAGAGGTGCGATCGCCAGACATGACACAAGGCAGATCAGAATAGAATACGAGGTTAGCAAAGGCACAGCAAATAATACAATGAGGAGATACGGAAAATAACAAACGCTAGCTAACCGCGAACACCGCACTCATTCGCAACAGTGCACGCGGTTATGCGCGGTCTCCACGTGATAAGCATAATAGAGACAAGCACGATTAACTAACCATTAACAGACAAACATGAAACAGAGGACGCGAGCGCTTGCTTAACGGTTACCTCACCGAGCCTCCAGCAAGCGATCGTAGCAGACAAGACAGACACACGAAAACAGATAGGATCCACAGCACTAGCAAAAGTGGCTAGCGCGATCCAGGAAGACAGAACAGAAGGATCCACAGCGTTAGCAAAAAGTGGCTAGCGCGATCCCAGGAGACAGAACAGAAGGATCCACAGCGCTAGTGAAAAGTGGCTAGCGCGACCCTAGGAGACAGAACAGAAGGATCCACAGCGCTAGCGAAAAGTGGCTAGCGCGATCCAGAGAGGCAGAACAGAAGAGATAGCTGGTAGCAACCGCTGCACCAGCTATGCTCCAAGAACAGAGATCAGAACGACTTCCTATCGACCACCGCCGGGACAGGACAATCGCAACAGACAAACAAAACAGATAAACAATCCTAACTGCACTAGGGAAATCTGCCTAGCACAGTTTCCAGGAATTACTCTAAGCTGATCTTCAAACAGAGAGTAAGGCTGACACCCCACCAGGAGTGTTACATAGGACGAAATCCTTATGACCAGCGAAGCATTGTGGGAAAGACATAGTACTTATAGTACACGCCTCCAATGAATGTGGCCAGGCAATTTGCATGACAACGTATACAAATTCCTCTGCAAGCACAAGCTGCAAAACTGACAGAAGCTCTTCTTTCCAGAGTCCTGCAGCATGCAAACCTACACAATGGTCAAAAGGCTGCCTGCCTGCACAGGCAGCTGAGCAAATCATCACAGTAAGGTGTTGCCAAACTATCTCGTTCTGTTGTAGCTAGTGCCCACCAGTTCCGCTGGTGAGGTTCAGAGTTAGTATATAGCTCGAGTGACTGATAGTGCCTTGCCAGCTCCTCTGGTAAGGGCTGGCTAAACTATTCAGTCACTTGTGCTGTTAGTACCTTACCAGCCCCTCTGGTAAGGTTTAGCCAAACTACTTTGATTCTCTCTTTGCTTATACTTTGCCAGCTCCTCTGGTAAAGGTTTATTGTTTCTATTTGTGTTATTAGACCCTCCAGCTCCACTGGAGAAGTCTATACTGTTGCACCAAACACCACACCATACTCTCTGCTAGCTATACTTGTATTATTGGTGATACTGCAGATCACCACATAATCAGGTATAGCGTCTGTATTATTTGTGGTTCTGCAGAGCACAAATAATAAGACGTCTGAGTTGCAGCACCCAATCGTTACACCCGCATTCTGTCAGTACCTTACCAGCTCCTCTGGTAAGGTCTTGCCTTATCATAGCCATTACCTGTACAGATAGTACCTTGCTAGCCCCTCTGGTAAGGTTCAGTCAAACTATTAAAGTACAGTGTTGCTAGGCCACCCAGCTCCTCTGGGAGGCTCTATCTTCTATCCTTTACTGTTGCACCAATCACTATCTCACAGTACCTTGTGAGCTGTGCTTGCATTGTTGGTGAATCTGCAGATCACCACATGGTCAGGTATAGTGTCTGCATTATTGGTGATGCTGCAGATCACTCAATAATCGGACGTCTGAGTCGCAGCAGCCGATCGTTACAGGTATGCAGTGCCTGCTGGTATAACAATGTGCAGTCACACAGGCGCAGCGAAAATGGATGCACTGACTGCTGGTATATAAAACAGCATGCTGTCACACAGATGCAGTGAAAGGTATGCAGTGAATGCTGGTATAACAATGTGCAGTCACACAGGTGCAGCGAAAAGGTATGCAGTGACTGCTCGTATAACAATGTGCAGTCACACAGGTGCAGTGAAGATGGATGCACTGACTGCTGGTATATAAAACAGCATGTTGTCACACAGATGCAGTGAAAGGTATGCAGTGACTGCTGGTATAACAATGTGCAGTCACACAGGTGCAGTGAAAAGGTATGCAGTGACTGCTGGTATAACAATGTGCAGTCACACAGGTGCAGTGAAAATCGATGCACTGACTGCTGGTATATAAAACAGCGTGCGGTCACACAGATGCAGTGAAAGGTATGCAGTGAAAAGATATATGAAACAGTGTGCAGTCACACAGATGCAGTGAAAGGTATGCAGTGACTGGTATTATAATACAATGTGCAGCAGTCACACAGGTGCAGTGAAAAGGTATGCACTGAATGTGCTGGGCCTGGCACAGTATAGCAATTAGCAAGGGCCAGCTGCAACAGACAGGGCTGTATATGCAGTGTCAGTGGGCCACACAAAAAACACATCACAAGAACATTAGCTCTCAAAAAAGCTTTTTTGGGGTGCTTTTCAGCAACAATTATCAGCAAGGAGCAAGCTAACAGACCTCCTAACTATTGCTTTCCCTATCTCCAATGTCTCTCCCTTCTCTTTCTAATATCAGCAGAGTGAGAAAATGGCAGACGCTGCTGCCTTTTATAAGGAAGGGGGGGGGGGGGGGTCCAGGAGGGAGTGCAGCCTGATTGGCTGCCACGTGTCTGCTGACTGTGATGTAGAGGGTCAAAGTTTAGCCCAATGATGTAGTATAGGGGGCGGGTCGAACTCGCATAAAGTTCGTGATTCGACGTGAACGCGAATCCGCGTTGTTTGCGCAAACAAGTTCGCGTTTGAACCGTTAGGGCCATCTTTAAACAAAGACAGTGTTATCTCCAGTTTGGATAGCAGGACAAAAGGCTATGTTTAACCATTTCAGTGATGTTCTGCTAAAAAAAAATCTGGGATAGTAGCTTTCAAGCTGTGAGGAATCTTTTAGGGCTCGTTTCCACTATTGCGGTGCGGAATCGCCTGGATTCCACCACGGACGAAATTGCATGCGGATGCGTTTCTGCATGCGGTTTTCCCCGTGATTTCGCATGGCTAAGAAGCAGGCGAATTTAACCATGTCACTGCCTGTGTAAATTTCCATAACATTACATGCGAAATCGCACGCGAAATCGCGGGGAAAACCGCATGACAAAGCCGCATGCGATTTCCCTATTAAAAGCATTGCGGGCGATTTGCCCGCATTCCAGCCGCACGCGAAATCTGACGGCTCTGCCGTGCAGATTTCCCCCGCACACCAAAACGCACCCGCACGACGCACAAGTGGAAACAATCCCATCCACTTGTATTGCCTATGCGAATCCGCATGCGGTGCCGCATGCAGATTCGCTATAGTGGAAACGAGCCCTAACAGCAAAGTAGAAATGCTGACTTTCAGACCACTTTAAGACCTGCCTATACCTGGAGGTAAACTCATATGCATTTTGAAATTTTTAGTGGTGTTCCTATTGCTGTTTTAGTGTCGTTCTATCTCTGTGTAATACAAAAGAATAGTAGAAATACTCCAACTCCAAATATTTACTGCATTTTTTTTTTTATTATAAGGGATGCCTATAAATATACCTTTCATAGGCTGCTACATAATCAAATACAAATACACCTTCCCCCCTCAAAAAAAAAAAAACACCTTCCAAAGACTATCCTAACTTATGGAAGACAATTAAAGACTACCATTATTTATTTACAGCTGAAATATCTCATGTTTTACCCCACTTTATGCATTCACCTCATGTTTTATCTCATGTACAGAAATTGAGAAAACTCTTTCAGAATTGCTAAAAAAAGAGGAAAATACTGCATGGTATTTTACCTACAAAAAATATTTACCTCACATAGCTACCAGAATTGAGGCCATTGTATAAAGTTGTCACATTATTATATTTATTGTATTTATAAAGTGCCAACATATTACACAGCGCTGCACAATAAAAGGGTTAACATACAAGGTAGGACATACAAGTAGCTCACAACAAAAAACAAGATCATGAAACACTGGGGAACACCAACTGAGAGGGGTGTGGGAGTGGATGAGGAGTCATTGAAGGATGTTGTGAAGGAGCGGTTGGGGTGGTAGGAGGAGATCCAGGCTAAGGCTAGGTCCTGAATGCCCATTAACTGCAGGGTGTGGAGGAGGAGGTAGTGGTTACATTAACCTGTATTGAGCTGGAAGCAGAACGGCTAGAAGATATTCCCTCAGTCAGCAGTGGTTGTAATCTAGAGTGCCTGCCCGTGCTATCTTCTCCTCCCAGGTCACAGGCAGATGATTTCAGTGACTGAAGGGAGGGGGCCAAGCAGAGAGAGAGGGTCCGTAGCTGTAGCGCAGCGGAATGCGGAGGGCCCGGGCATGATGGGGTAGCCGTCTCCCCGGCAGTGTAGGGGTTAGCGTGGGTTGGGGGCGGTGCAGGCTAGGAGGCAGCACAGAGAGAAGGAGGGGGCGGGTGTTGGTGGTGAGGGGAGTGTCAGTCTTTCCCGGGCAAGGCGGCGGAAGTAGCGGGGCGGGCACTTCCGGTTTGAGCAGCAATGGAAGAAGCTCCCTCCCTCCCTCCCTTTATGTTTTTTGTTGTGTGTGTTTTGCTCTTGTTTGTCATTGCAGCCGGAGGGGTAAAAAGGGGCTCCGGAGGTTAGTGCCTTGGGAAGGAGATTTGTCATGGGACGAATCCGCTGGTTTTGAAGAAGGAAAGCAAGAGAGAGACGACTTTGGGGCATGCAGCTGTCCCCGAGCCGAGCTACGCGGCTGGGGGCCGGTACAAGGCTGCATGTCACACGGGTGTTTTTGGAGTACGATTTTCGGTGCCTCCGGACCCTTTTACCCCAGTTCTTGATGGAGATCGTTTTAGTTATGTTGTGGTTTCTATTTGGTTTGGAACATTGTTAATTGGCTGAATAAAGAAGGGGCTGCTATGGCCTTAAATTAATCCAATGCCAGGTAGTCCGTGTCTATTATTTTTGGAGTTTTTAAGTCAAGGGGGAATGTGGGGTCTCTGGGGGGTAAGGGGAAGTAGGCTCTACCATTATCATGTAGATGCCTATGACTCCGAAGAAAAGACCATCAACAGCACACTAGACACAGCTGCTCTTCTGCCTGAGGGGTTAATTTACAGCAGCTCAGCTTCCAGCTCAGGAAGTAGCTGTGTCCTTTGGGGGGGGGGAGCCTTTTATATCAGGAACTGGGAGGAAGGAGGAAGCATAGTAATTATAGTGTCTATCGGAGGTGAAAGGATATGGATATCGGAGGTGAAAATAAACTGATGAGAAAAACAATTGTATCTATCTTCCTTCTCCTAAAATGACTTTTTTTTTAGATATCCCACAGTTTTTTTTTATATTTAAATCTAGCTTTTAAGTTTTTACTGTTTCATTGCCTCTGCTAAATGACACATTCACTGAAGTATGCTACAGCTCAAATCTATGAATTATTGACCATTTTTATATTTCCTGCTCTCTGAAGCCATTTATTGACAGGAAAGTATTTTATGGCTATAATTACTTATCAGTGAGGGTTATGCTACAATCTGACCCAGTCGACTCGGTCCTGACCCAGACAGAAACTGTCACTTGCATACCTGATGTTTAACTCTTTCAGGCAAAGAAAGAAAAAAAGGAACACAGCCTAGTTATTTGTGTGCTTGGCACTATACATACACATGTCCATCTCATCATGACACATGGTTGTCCTTTAAGAGCATGGGCCTGGTCGCAACCGATACTGTTCCTTCTCACTCAACTTATATACTCTCCCCACCCCCATACCTGAAGCAGGGATGGTGCTTCTAGGGTGAAACATACAGATTGTCAAGGGCCGCAAACCTCCTTAGGGGCCCCACATCAGGCACTGTAGAGGTCACAGGTTTACTGTCAGTAATGTATGAAAAGGAAAGGGGCCCCTACATTATTTTTTGTCCAGGGCCGAATTTTACCTAAACTGTCCCTGACCCCAAGACACGACCCACATTGTCTCTTCAACAGATCCTGATCCTCATTCTTGAATAAGTCCTGTAATTGGAGCAGATAAATGTGTGTGTGTGTGTGTGTGTGTACTTACTAGCGCAGGATGTTTCTGTGAATCGGAGAGGGCGACATGCTGCATGTTTTTAAAAGAGGAGAGATGCTAGTTCTGTCCTCTTGCTGTTTGCCCACAATAAAGCACTTTTTCAGAAGGAAATTCTTCAGATTCAACATGGATTTGCCTGATCAGCCTCCAGGTACACCCACTAGCACCCTTCAGGTAGGATGAAGGGTAAGGGCCTGTTTCCACTACATGCAGATTCTGGATGCGGAAAACCTGACTCCAATGAATGCCTATGGGCCTTTTTCCACTGCGTGCGGCTGCAATCCCAGAAGCCACCCCATGCACAGCTATGGGATTCGCTGCCTCTCACACAAAAAAAATGCTGCAATGTAGGCTGAATCCCTATGGCAAGCGTTTTGGACGGCGGCAGCATTATCTCCTACAGCAGAGCTTCCCTGCGTGATTTGCTTGCGAGGAAAATCTGCGGATTCGGCCCAATTTCCGCAGCAGTGGAAACGGGCCCTAAACGTGATTTTTCTGATCCAGATTTCTGCATCAGATTCTGAATGCAGACAAACTGACTCCAATGAATGCCTATGTGCCCAGAAGCATATCTTTAAAGGGAAGGTTCAGGGAGGGTGGGGAAAAAATAAAAATCAATTTCCACTTACCTGGGGCTACTGCGCATGCGCAGTACAGCCCGGCGGACGTCCGATGACGTCAGAGCGCCGCCGTGGGACGCAGAAGTACAAGGACTTGGAGCGCAGAAGAGCCCGACCTGGCAGCCGGCCTGGCCAGGTCGGGTCGGCCACCGGAGACCACCGGGAGCCTGCGGAGCGGCGGCGAGGGCACCTCCTGCCTGCCACGGGCTGGAGGAAGCCCCAGGTAAGTGGAAATTGATTTTTATTTTTTCCCCACCCTCCCTGAACCTTCCCTTTAAGGGTGCACATATACACATTCCCTAGGCGCCTCCCACCTCAAACAACGGGGGAGGCGCAGTGCTGCTGGCAGAATTCCTGAGTCTAATGGCCCATACTCACGGGCTACAAATGTCGCCGCAACACGCGGCGCGCGCGTGTTGCGGCGACAGGTCGCCCGTGAGTATGGGCCGTTGAACGGGCGCGCACCCTGAACTGTCGCCCGTCGCTGATGTCGCCGGGCGATTGAAATGTTCAATCGCCTGGCGACAGTCGCCGCCGCAACTCCGCCGCAGCTGTCGCTAGTCCGCGTGAGTACGCGGACTAGCGACAGCAACCTCCATTGAGGTATGCAGAGCTTCCGGCGGGGGGAGGAGGTACGTCGGCGACAGCTTCCGTCGAGCCGCTGGTCCCTCTTCCGCGTGTGTACGCGGAGGGACCTGGCGAGGAGCTGTTGCCGGCCTGTCGCCCGCACGCTCACGTGTGCTGGCGACAGGCCACTTTTGCTGCCCGTGAGTATGGGCCATAAGGGAGTAACAATCACCATGCACTCTGGCTGTCTCAGTCTTTGTCATATATCTACTGTATTTTAGAAGCTATTGAGAGGTGAGCTCTGAACTTTTCACTCTCTCCCAACCACAGATCATGTCTTATGGCCCATACACACGGGGCACAACTGTCGCCACAAACACGTGGCACGCGGCGACAGGTCCCCCCGTGTGTATGAGGTGCACGCCACGAACCGTCGCCAGTCAGAGCTGTCGCCAGGTGATTGACGTGGCCAATCACCGGCAACAGCTGTCGCCGCAACTGTCGCTAGTCCGCCAAGCCTACTACGTGTGTATGCGGACTAGCGACAGCAACCCACACACCATGCACTGAGCTTCCGCCGCATCTCTGTCCCTCTGTGTGCCGTGTGTACAGCTGCTGCACAGAGGGACCTGGCAACGAGCTGTTGCTGCTTTTTTTTGTTGTTTTGTCTCTTGCCCGCAGTTTTGTGCCTCGTGTGTATGAGGCTTAAAGAAAACCTGAACTGAAATTAAAAGCCAAAATAAACATGCACAAGTCATACTTACCTCCCGTGTACTCTACTTATCAATCTCTTTCTCCTCTCCTGCGTTCTATTCGTCCACTGTGATCAATTAAATTCTCTGTCCTCCATTTTGAAAATGGCCATTACCCCATAACAGCTTCCTGGTCAGTACACAGTTAAACTGTAACATCGCCACTTGAGCCATAGGGAAACATGGACACATCAGTTCTCCTCTCAGCTATAACTGACAGCAACTGATATATAACTGACAACAACTGATATATTTCAGTTCTGACAAAATGTTGTCAGAACTGGAAGGGATTATTGTCAGAAGAAAATGGTGAGCTTCTGAGAGGAACTGATGGCAAGGTAACTATGTAATGTTCATTTGAAGTTACCTCATGTGTTTATTTTAAATAATTTTACTCAGTACAGGTTCTCTTTAAGTTCCCTAAGATAGCGGCAGATGCTTCTGGTCTGGAGGTTACAGGATCTCCCATTCATTCCCCTCTCTGGCATTCACACATTCCTCAGCCTTATCTCAATGTGCTGTTTACTTACTTTTATTTATGTCATTTTCTGCTGGCATCTCTGTGGCCAGCTCTCCTCTCTTGTAATTGATACAGAAAACTGACAAAATGTGCAGAATTATCATGCAGAATGTCAGTTTTTTTCTGTGCTTGAGGCAGGGAACACACTCATCTTTCAGTTTTCTGCGTGCGTTTTTCTGCATACTTTTTCTGCACACCAAGGGCTCGATTCGCAAAGCGGTGATAACCCAGTTAAAGACTTTAGGCGTGATAACCATTTGTATCATGCCTAAACTCAGTTTAGGCATAAGTTTAGGCATGACAAGTTTAGGCATGATAAGTTTAGATAAGTTTAGATCGCGCGCAAAGTCCCGCATGCAAAGCAGCGCCATTAAACTCTATGCGAAGTGCACCAGACTTTGCTAGCGCAAAACTTTTGATCAGCTGCGCACTGCGGAGCTAACCCAGTTGGTGCTTAAACTTATCATGCCTAAAAACTTGTCACACCTAAACTTATCATGCCTAAACAGAGTTTAGTCGTGATAAAGGGCTTTTCACTAGCGTGCTAACTGTTAGCACCGCTTTGTGAATCAGGCCCCAAGTGTGTTTCCATGCAGGAAAACACGGGCGTTTTTTTCACAGCAGCTGATGTAATTGATACATAAAACTGACAAAATGTGCAGTCATCATGCAGAATGTCAGTTTTTTTCTGTGTGCGAACAACATATTAAGTGTGAACTAGCCCATTGATTAACATGAGTTCTCAGTTTTTCTGTGCAGAAAACGCATATGAAAACAGTATGTTTCCTGCCTTAAAGGAAATCTGTAGTGAGAGGTATATGGAGGCTGCCATATTTATTTCCATTTAAGCAATACCAGTTGCCTGGCAGCCCTGCTAATCCTCTGCCTCTAATACTTTCAGCCATAGGCCTTGAACAAGCATGCAGCAGATAAGGTGTTTCTGACAAATTTGACAGACATGATGAGATTAGCTGCATGTTTGTTTCTGGTGTGATTCAGACACTTATACAGCCAAATAGACCAGCAGGGCTGCCAGGCAACTGGTATTGCTAAAAGGAAATAAATATGGCAGCCTCCATATACCTCTCACTACAGATCTCCTTTAATGTATTAGAGGCAGAGGATCAGCAGGATAGCCTAATTTATTTCATAGTGACTGTTACATTCTGGTATTTGTGTGCGTGTGTGTTCTGAGTGCGTTAAGGGGTTACCCTGTCCAGAAAGGTTAGACAGGATGCTGTTGATTGTAGGTGTGTGTGTGGGTTTGTGTGTGTCTCTGGGGGCGGGGGGCGCAATTTTAATATTTGCCATGGGCGCTGTCTAACCTAGACATACGCAACTGTATGTGCCTGTTTCCACTAACATTTTCATTCCATGGGAAACGGATGCATGATGCTGAAATCTGCATCAGAAAAATCTCGTTTAGTGGAAACAGGCCCACAGGCATTCATTGGAGTCAGTTTTTCTGCATCCAGATTCGGTGTGAATTTGAAACAGGTCCTAAATGCTACCAACAAATGTTTGTGATCTGCCGGTGTTTTGTAAACACACACCTTATGAGGAATGTGAAAGCTGACATTCATCCTGGTCCCTTCTGAATCTACAAGCAAAATTATCTCTTTGCCTACTTTCATTTCTAAATACAGACATTTGCATAAGCATAGCATGTGTACATATTATTTACCGCTGATCAGGACAGGCCCATATCCTATGTATATTCCTGCTCTAGAATTCCTCTCTTCCTCCCAGAGCGGATATCCCCAGAAACAACGTTTAACTCCTCCTAGGAAAATACTGCAGTCTCATTGTGTGAAAGAGCAGACAGGGCTTTGAGTGGGAGGCAGACAATGTTTTAAAATGAGCATTAAAAATGTATGCTCATTACTCAGAAGGTAAAATGCGTTGTCTTTAGTTTTCCCTACAAAAATCTTGTCAAGGGTAACATCTATTAACATTTTGATATAATAAACGTGACTTGGTATACTTTATGAGGCTGTGTGACCATTTCAAACTGTTTAGTATATGCTCATAGTCTAGGTTGGCCTCATCTCCATATCTAAGTGAGTGATAAGTCCCAAGTATTTAACGACACCGCTTGTGCACATTTTTGATTAGTAAGGGTAACATCTATTGGCCAGATGAAACTGTAAACATATTCTCCTGCTAATTGCAAATAGCAAGCAAATCAGTGTTTTCATCACGTATGGATTGATACACTGTCAAAATCGTAAAACTACCATGTGGTTTTTGTTTACCATCCAAGATCTAGCAAAATATAGCACATAATGCACAAAACTATTATCACACATTTTATTGTGCAATAATCCATGCATTCTTTTATGCATTAAATAGACTTACATGTAATAATTCTGCATCAGTTGACAAACAAGACAAGACAAATAACATTTATATCGCGCTTTTCTCCTGGCGGACTCAAAGCGCCAGAGCAGCAGCCACTAGGGCACGCTCTATAGGCAGTAGCAGTGTTAGGGAGACTTGCCAAAGAACTCCTTACTGAATAGGTGCAGGCTTACTGAACAGGCAGAGCCGAGTTTCGAACCCTGGTCTCCTGTGTCAGAGGCAGAGCCCTTAACCATTACACTATCCAGCCACCACTGTTAACCCTTTTGGGACCGGCTGCCTAACCCCCTTAAGGACCAGGCGATTTTGCATGGGGGGAGGGGGCGCGTTTGGGGGGGGTCAGGCAGCCGGATCCCTGGTAGGGCTAAGCTGGGCATAGTGTCCTCAGTGTGGCCAGGTGTCCCCCCGTATTGCAGGCAGCCTTTATTCACCTCCCAGGCTCCAGCGATGAGCAGCTGTGGACCCCTCCGCTCTGGCCGGCATCCCCGCTTGTACTGCCGCTCAGTTCCAGGTCGCGGCTTGATGACGTCACCAAGCTGGGACCCGATACTTATGTCAGAGCAAGCGGGGATGCCGGCCGGAGGGAAGCGACGATCGTCGGGGGAACGTCAGGAAGGTGAGTGGATCCTCTTCTTCCCCCCCCTACCGCTGCAGCTCCTGATCACTGAGGGGAGATGTCAGCTGTCATATCACAGCTTAATCTCCCCTCTCGGGTGAGCACGATCTCAGCGGGATGCTTCGTTTACTGCGAAATTGAATCTACGTCCAGTCAGAGCGGCAGCACCACCTGCTGGACGGAGATTTGTACTGCGTCGGTCCCCATCAGGTTAAAAGGAATCCGAAGTGAAAATAAACTTATGAGATAATGAATTGTATGTGTAGTTTTAAGAAATAGAACATTAGTAGCAAACAAAAGAGTCTAATATTGTTTCCAGTACAAGCAGGGTTAAGCAACTTCAGTTGTTATTTATACAAAAGAGCTTCTCTGAGGTCCCTGACCCAACTTGGGTCGAAGAAACAGCGAAAGACAGCTTCAGATAAGGGTTTACTGCTACAAAGTTTAAAGGGTCATTAGCTCTGCTCTGTTTCATAGTTTAAAATACAGAGTGTAGTTTGTAAACTGCAAATATGACAGCATAATGCAATGTTATAACAAATAAACTATATACTGGAAAATAAAATTATGAGACTTTTTTCTATGTTACTAATGTTCTGTTAGTTATCCATACTACACATACAATTCATTATATCATAATTTTTTATTTTATTTTTTGCTTCTGTGTCACTTAAACTTAAAAATAAGTAATGCTTCTTGCACGCTAAAGGCTGCTATACACTGGTCGATTGCCACCAGATCGACCAACAGATCAAATCTGATCAGAGAGGGATCTATTGGCTGCCCATACACTGCACATAATTTTGAATCGATTTTAGCATGAAATCGATTCACAGTCTGTGGAGCTGCCGCTGCCTCGCCTCCCCCAGACAGCATCTGTGATATTACTTGTCCACTGGCGCGAGTCCCCAGCTCCATGCTGTCCCTTTCTCCAGTTGGCCTTCTTCTCCATCTTCTCTTCACTTCCTGTTTCCGAGCAGAAGTCCAAACAGTAGAGGGCCATCTACTGTTTGAACTTCCTCTTCTCACAGGATGGGACAGGAAAAGAAGAGGAGATGGAGAAGACAGCCAGCCGGAGAAAGGGACAGCACGGGCATGAGGACTCGGGCTAGTGGGACAGGTGAGATTATTGCTGCGTTGTTCGGCGAATCGAACGCCGCTAATGAGGCACTTCTGACCTGCCGGCGATCAAGCTAAATTTTCCGCCTAGTCAGAGCGACTGAATCGATCGTTTTTGGATGGAAATAGGTCGATCAGTCAACATTTGCATTAAGGATTTCACAGCAGATCATAGTGATCGAATCTGCTGTATATCGACGAGAAATCGACATAGTGTATGGGTACCTTAATTTTGCACACACAATTAATAATCCTAATAGTTAATGCAAGGTACATTTATTTGCATACAATGACAAAGGATTTAGACTGTGCTGTGCGTGATCTGTGTGTAAAACCCAACCCTATGGTGCCAAGCTAAGAATATGTGCATCCCTTTCCATACATACAGTAAGTTAAGTTAAATATCTTGTGTTTTCAATAAAACACCACAATTTCCAGTAAATGTGATTTATTTAGCTATAAGAGATTTCTAGCTGTAGTACCATTTTCACAGCACTTTCAGGTGGTTATATAATTACACAGGGCCACAGTGTATATGGCCCAAGTGAGTCTAAGGCCCAGCGAACAGTGCCACACACAGGTCCCCAGCCCCAGCTGAAGTGTATTCCAGCAGCAGAGAAAGGAGTACACCATCTAAAGGCCCCACTCCCTTAGTGGAAGCCTCACCCCTCGCCAAGAGCCCTGCGCACACAAGTACAGAGGAGAATGGTGCACACAGATCCGGAGAAGAGAGCCAGCTGTCCCTCATATAGCAAAAGAGGCCCCACCCCTGCACTAGGATGAAGACAGAGAGCCAGGCGCCCATCAGCCCACTTACCAGCAGAGTTCCTGCCAATCCACTATCATGTGAGAGCCTGTTAGCACCTGTCACTTCTATCTGCCGGTAAAGCTAGCTGTCACTTTATGCAAAGCTCCGTCTCCACTTATCTTCCACCTGTTACTGTTGCCATACATTATGTGCCACAACTCACTATCCACTATGTACAGCTACCTGCCATGCGCTATTTATCGCTACTTGCCATGCGCTATGTGCTGCTACTTGCCATGCGCTATATATACCGCTACTCACATCTGTTATGTACCACAACTCGTCATCTGCAGCTACTCTTCATCTGCTATGTAACCACTACTCACCATCCGCTATGTTCCCTCTATGGGGGCTTCTGGCTGCCTATACTGCCTAAGGGGGATTCCTGGCTTCCTATGCTATCTGATTAATTGTATGTCTCTCTTTTTGGGTGAAATTGTTGGCTGAGATCTGCTGTGGATTGTAATATGGGGTGGGTGTTGGGGTGGTGGCAAAGGGCAGTGAGGGGGCCCAGTAGGTTTGCCCAGTATGGGGCCCAGAAATTTCTGATGGCAGCCCTACTATGGATGGGGAGGAGAAATGATAGCACGGTGCACGTTGGAGCGCTGTCCGATGGACAAAGTAATGTGGGTAACAATGTGTTTGCCAAAGATGATCTGGTATTCTGGATATTTCGGTGATGTATTGGCATGGCTGTAATCACTCTAGATTCTCAGCAGAGAAGGACCCAATCAACTGCCTCTTCCAAGTTTGAATTAGTGCATAAGCCACACACTCCCCCAATCTTCTAATAAGAAATCCGCAGAGGCATATACTTACAGTATATATATAGCATAATTAGATAGTAGATGGAAAAACTTAACTTACACTTGTATGTACAGCTATCACTGAAGTTTTGGAATCAATCTGCTAACAGATGATGAGCTGTTCTGAATAACTGAATTATGCACCTAAAAACAGGAGGTAAAACAACAAAATAAGTCAGTAGACTTTGATTTTATCTAGTAAGGCAGAGACCTTGCACAAACAGTATATATTCAAAAGAGCTCAACGCTTTATTCAAAGGTTGCTGCTTCACTGTCTCCAGACTGAAGTAGACAGGAAGGAGGTGGTGGTGGCCACAAGTTATTACTGTGTGTTTTCTAATGGTTACAAGAGAGATGTGGAAGTAGAGGAACAAGTCTGTATGATCTTCACACAGTGCTCATTTGAAGTGCAAAACAACATGGGCAGCATCTTATATTATGGTCTATTATACATGTACCTTCAGACAGGTGAGTGATATTATATACCAATTCTTGTTATGTAATATGATGTGATGTGACATGTAGGCCCTTATTCATTTCACTTTTTTTTCCTATGATTTCAACTAGATGATAATTTTAATTTCTCTGTTTAAAATAACATTTTAGCGGTGCACGCTGCAATTGACAAAAATGAACCACAAAGTAGGCCAAAAGGTACGGTCAAAATAATTATGAAGGTTTTTTTTTTATTTTGTGTTTTCTTTTTTGTTTTTTGTTGTTGCTTGCTGGTGGCTTAAAAGGCTTTTTATTGATGAGGTCTGAATATATCACCTAGGAGAAAACTTAGGAAAAAAAGTTATTTTAAAGAGAAGATGAAATAATAATTCCTAGGAGAAAACTAAGGAGAAAAGGTTAATTGCATATGGGCAGCATGGTGGCGTAGTAGATAGAACTCTTATCTTTCAGCGCTGGGTACCTGGTTCTAATCTAAACCAGGGCACTATCTGCATGGAGTTTGTATGTTCTACCCGTGTCTGCATGGGTTTCCTCTGCACACTCTGGTTTCCTCTTACATCCCAAAAACATACAGATACTTTAATTGGCTTCCCCCAAATTGACCCTAGACTATGATGGATGTTCTGTAGGACTATGGTAGGGATTAGATTGTAAGCTCCTCCAAGGGAGAGTTAGTGACAAGAGTATGTACTCTGTAAAGTGCTAAAAATTCTTTCCAAATGCTGATCAATCAGTGCTGTTAAAACCAAATAAGGGGGAATGTGGTTGATTCACAAAGCAGCATTACGGTAACACATAGATGTGCATGTTATTTTACGCAAGTAAAAGTTTATGTACGTAAAGGCAAACCTTAATGCCCATTAATATATAATGGCCAAGCAAGCAGATAATGTATGAGCAGACACAAACATTGTATCCGTTATCAGCTTACTCACCTGTTATTTTACGTGGTAAGCCAAATAAAAAAGGGTTCTCAGTAGCATCACTCATATGTTATAATGTAACAATTTGTTTATATCAATACATTTACATAATAATAGCAAACATTTAAAATATATCTCATATCTCGTCCACCTTGAAAAAGGTGCAACAAGTTCACTATGGGCCTGATTCACAAAGCGGTGCAAAGTGTTTGAAAAGCCCTTTATCACGCCTAAACTCAGTTTAGGCGTGATAAAATGAAACTCGCGCGAAATTCCCGCGCGCAAAGTGCAGTGCGCGCGATGCGCCCATTAAACCCTATGGGCGCTGCGCGCGGAATTACGCGATTGTGCGCGTAAAACTTTGCGCACGGGACTTTGCGCGCGATAAAGAGCACAAATCGGTGCTAACTCAGCAGTGCAAAGGTTATCACGCCTAAAGTCTTTTAGGCGTGATAACTGAGTTATCACCGCTTTGTGAATCAGGCCCAATGAGTCCGTGCAGTAAAATGTGGGTTCTGTATATGTGTTTTAATAGACCACAAATCAAAAGAAAAATTATGTTATATATATATATATATATATATATATATATATATATATATATATATATATATATATATATATAATATAATATACAACTCTACCAATCAATCTTTCAATCCACAAAATAGCTTTATTAACTGCTTGCCGACCGCGTCACGCCGAAGGGCGTGACCACGTTGGCAGCCCCAGGACTGCCTAACGCCAATCAGCGTAAGGTCCTTGGGGCTCGCAGTGCAGGAGATCGCGTGCAGGCTGTGAGCGCATCTCCTGTTGGTAGGCAGAGCTGAGCTCCACCTTCAATCTCCAAGTGACGATCGCCGCTCTGTAGACTGTTAGACAGCGAAACCGCCATCTAATTACCTTGTACAGCACTGCGATCTGCAGCAGCGCTGTACTGGGCACAGCCCCCCTGGGCCACTAGAGAGCGATCGGCTCTCATAGGCAGAAGCCTATCACAACTTATTGCCAGTATTGGCTGGCTAGTGGGAGGGAGGGGTTTGAGAAAAAAATAGTAAAAAATAATAAAAAAATAAAGACATAAATATTTATAAAAAAAATAAACACTAGGGCTCTGTTGGTGGGCAGAAAAGGGGGGGATCACTTGTGTGCTGTGTTGTGCGGCCCTGCAGCTTGGCCTTAAAACTGCAGTGGCCTATTTAAAAAAAAAATGACCAGGTCTTTAGGGGGATTTAACACTGTGGTCTTCAAGAGGTTAGGGATGTGTCCTCACATAAATAAATATAATTAAAAACAATACAAAAAAAAACCTAATTATTGTTTAGGAATTTATATTATGGATAGTGTTGCGTTGTGATGATTTTTGGAAATGTGTTTTTTCTTTGTGGCATTTTAAGATTAGTAAATGAGGTTCGCTTTTTTAATAGTATATTTTAGTGCAACCAACTTCAGATCGTCACAAAATTACCAATGTAAACCTCAGTTTAAAAAACAAAAACTGCCAAACAAAATAATGGCACTTGGAAGCATATACGGTATGATGAGCAGCTATTGGAAGTGCCCTAATAGTTTATAATATATTACAAGGGAAGTTATGCACTTACCTCCAAAAATGATCTAGGGTAGGGTTGGCCCACTTCATCCAGTGCTGTGCCCGCAAGGAATTTCACACTGTAAGTATACAATACATATATAGAAATAAAACATCAATAAGCACATATCATTCTAAAGTGCACAAACCTATATACATGTGTTTTAGTCTTATAAAAAAATGCATTCATTTTTTTTTCTTTGTGTAAAACAACATTTTTTTTCATGCTATACATAAAAGATACACTTAAAGGAGGAATGGAAAACAATTTCAAACAGTAAATCCTTTGTTATAATATATGCTTTTTCTTTTTCATTGCAAGAATTGTAACATCATGCAAAATTTACAACAATATTGCTGTATTTTGTGTGACAATCTCATATTTACTTCAAAATGTAAAGCCTACCTAGGTTTTGCAACTGAATGCCATCACTAACAAGCTATCACGTAAAAGCCAAGGTGTTCAAAGGAGTCTCTGCACTTTTTTTTAATAAACTCTATAAAATGAACCTCCCTCTAACGGCTGGTGCACACCAAAACCTGCTAGCAGATCCGCAAAATGCTAGCAGATTTTGAAACGCTTTTTCTTCTTTTTCTGTAGCGTTTCAGCTAGCGTTTTGCGGTTTTGTCTAGCGGTTTTGGTATAGTAGATTTCCTGTATTGTTACAGTAAAGCTGTTACTGAACAGCTACTGTAACAAAAAACGCCTGGCAAACCGCTCTGAAGTGCCGTTTTTCAGAGCGGTTTGCGTTTTTCCTATACTTAACATTGAGGCAGAAACGCACCCGCAATCCAAAAAATGCCTCACCCAGGCATTTTTCGTTTCTTCAAAACGCCTGCCGCTCTGGTGTGCACCACCCCATTGAGATACATTGACCAAGCAGATCCGCAGCCGCAAGCGGATCTGAAAACGCCCAAAAAGCCGCTCGGTGTGCACCAGCCCTAAGAGAGATAATGTGGGTTCTGAGAGGTTGGTCTCATTACTTTCTATTTGAATATGCCTGTTCACTTCTGATTAGCTGTTTGTTGGACACACTGAACCTTTAGGGTGGTGGGGGGCAGTTGGGATTTGGGTGTGGGGTGAGCTGCTGGGACTGTTTGTGTGGTTTGTACTATTTATGTTTTCTAAAAAATGTAATACAATTTTGCATAAAAAAAAAATGATCTAGGTTGTGATCAGAGTTAAATCCCTTCATTACCTGGTATTTGGACACACACATTATATAAAAGAGAAGTGTTCTCATTCAAATAACTTTTTCTCATAAGTTTTCTAATGGGTGATAATTAAACATTTTTTAATAAGATGCTCCTTAAAGTGAATGGTTACCGAGTAAAAAAAAAAAAGCCAGATAGTAAGGATTAGTACTTTCCTTGCTTGCTTGTGACTAAAAGCCAACGTGTACCGATTCAAAAAAAAAAGTCAGATACTCACCTAAGGAGAGGGAAGGCTCGGTCCTAATGAGCCTTCCCTCTCCTCTCCCGGTGCCCAGTGGATCCTCCATTCAAATCCCCCGCCGCGGGGGACTTCGGAAGTCTGAGGGCTCCCAAAGACGGGCCGCTCCATACTGCGCACGCGCGAGTGCATCATAGACCTGCGCGAGTGTGTCATAGTGGGCACTCGAGCATGCACAGTATGGAGCGGCCCGTCTTCGGGAGCCCGAGTGCTCCCGAAGACTTCCGAAGTGGCAGTATTTGACCAAACTGGTCGAATACTGCAACAGGGGGGTCGTAAGCGGGACCGGGCACTGGGAGAGGAGAGGGAAGTCTCATTAGGACCAAGCCTTCCCTCTTCTTAGGTGAGTATCTGACTTTTTTTTTTTAATCGGTACACATTGGCTTTAAGTCACAAGCAAGAAAGGAAAATACTAATCCTTACTAATCCTAGAATAATTTTGACAGTACTTTTTCACCTGCAGAGTGCCGAAAAGTTATTTTGAAGATAAGATGGCCATATGCAATTCACTTTTTCTCCTATGTTTTCTCCTAGGATATCATTTTTCATCTTCTGTTTAAAATATCTTCAACTGAAAAAGTACCAAACAGTAGGTGAAAAAGTACTGTCATAATTATATTGAGTATTTCATTGCTTGCTGGTAGCTTAACCAGTTCACGTTCACGTTCCACGGTTTTAATCCCCGAAGGTTCCTGATATTTTTTACACTTTATCTGTGTCGCTTTGATACAGCAGTAACATTTTAATTACTTATACCACCTTAGTGATATACGGTAGACTAAATTTGGTGTGTCCATGGTGCAGGGGCATCTTGTGGATGTTCCCCCCCAATTATTATGTCCCTCTTGCAGGGGTGCCACTAGAAATCACTGGGTCCCCTGCGAAAGTTTGGATGGGGCCACCTCTCCTCCCTGAACCCCCTCGCTTTCTGCACCGGTAAACTGAAAACCGATGTTATTTAATTGGCTAGTACACACTTGAATGTGTTTTCCCCATGCAGAGAAAAGCAGACAGCTGTGAAGCACTGCAGGCATTTTCTCTATCAATTACATTAGCTTCTGTGACAAAATGTGCATGTTTTCACACATACAGACACACACGGGGCTTGATTCACTAAACCGTGATAACTCATTTCACCGCCATTTTTGCGTGCATGTTCGCGTTTGTGCACAATTGCGAATTATTGCGCGCAATCACAAATTTTCACACTTCGTGTTTGCAAATGATAATTCTTGATTGCGCGCGATAATTCGCAATCGCACACAAACGTGAAATTGTGCGTTAAAATGGCCATGATATGAGTTATCACTGTTTAGTGAATGAAGCCCATGGTGTGCAGAAAACACATACATAAAACCAACAGACTTGTGCTCCCAGCCTCAGCTTATTACACTCACTCTATCCTCCTCTGCTGACGCAAAACTGGCTCTTCAGACTTCTCCAGCATTACTACAGTACTGAGCACTTGGGGAAGGGTATAAAGGTTGGGCACTGGGCGCTGTACACAAGAGCCTTCTGCACACTGAATAGGGACTGTCTAAAAATCTTTGTCTGTAAAACTTTGTTTGATTTCTTATCAGCAACTGAGCAGATGCAGTCATCAGAACAATTATGAAGAGAGCAGAAAGTTTTTTTCTCTCGGTGCCCTTAGTTGTCAGTCTCTCCGGAGTCAGGACAGGGAAAAGAAACTTTTCCCCCCATGGGGCCCCCTGCAGCCTGAATGACGGAGTCATAGTCCCGCCTCCAAGACCAACGGGTCCTGATAACAATCAGAGCGGCGGTGATTAGCAGGGCTAGCTGGAGCACCCTGCCTGTTTGGCCGCTCTGTCTGGAGGCGAAGGGGAAGCCGCGGCATGCACCAGTGTACACTGCTTTGAGCGGCAGCTGCCGCGCATGAATGGATTACATGAATGGAGCACAATTAAGAGTAGCTCAGTATGGAGGTTTAGAGGACATCGGTATGGTGGTGGTTGATACTAGTGGGCGTCGGTTTGTGGCTCGGATCGGCACCTGCCGCACAAGAATGGATTACATGAATGGAGCACAACTTGAGGACATCGGTATGGTGATGGTTGATACTAGTGGGCATTGGTTTGTGGCTCGGATCGGCAGCTGCTTCGCATTAATGGATTACATGAATGGGGCACAATTTAGTGCGGCTAAGGACGGAGGCAACTAGAGAGATAGAAGAGGACAGCCGTATGGTGGTGGTTGATACTAGTGGGGACACCTTTGCATGGTCGGTTTGCGAGGAAAAAAAGTGCGTCTTAAGGTCTGAAAAATACGGTATATATATATATATATATATATATATATATATATATATATATATATATATATATATATATATATATATATATATATATGCTTTCTTTGGGTGATTTTTTTTTTCCTGAACTATTTAATAGTTATTTTATGAGGAAAAATAGGACGACCGATAAATGCAGAAAATACACATTTATTCCTTCTTCACCCTTCCTAATTTTCACATGACTCATCCAACAGTTATAAAACACATAAAAATTAATTATTTTGCCCTTAGCAGGTAAAATTATACCCTCTTTCCCTGAAAATAAGACCTACCCTGAAAATAAGCCCTAGCTGAATTTTGAGCATGCTTGAAATATAAGCCCTACCCCGAAAATAAGCCCTAGCGGAAGTTAAAGAGGAGGAAGAGGCAGCCAGTAAGTGGGGACACAGTGGTGCAGTGCCAATCGGGCACTGATCCTGTCATCCCAGCACACAGAAAGGTTATCAGCTGTGTGCAGGGAAGACAGGTCAGGTGCCTGATCAGTACAGTAGCATACTTTCAAATCCATGAACATCACAGTACAAAGGAACAGGAAATGTTCTGCTGAGAGACACTTCCTAATAGAAATATAAGACATCCCCTGAAAATAAGCCCTAGCACAACTTTTAGAGCAAAAATTAATATAAGACATTGTCTTATTTTCGGGGAAAGACGGGTACCCCATATGCCATATTTTATTAAAATCTGAGCATGTGGCAGACAGTTATTCCCAGCCTGTGCGTCTATAGCGATCAGATGCGTTCGCTATGGTGACAGTTTGGGAGGCCATACTGCCGTAAAGATGCATCGCCGAGTGATACACCTGTAGATCACTGGGGCCCCAAACTTTCAGCCTAGCAATTGCATCTGTTCGCTTCAAGCGGCAGTCATCAGTCAAGATTCTATAAACAGGTATAGGTATTGCAGGGGTTAACAATGGTTTAATAGGCTAGGCTGGGGTTAAAACTTAATTGGGGATAAGAAAAACAAGAACACTTTTTATTTTATTGCGACCATGGCATTTTAATTTAATTTTTTTTTTTACTTTTAAAACTTTTTTTTTTTGCTTAACTTTATGAATGATAGTTGCTATTGCTAGCAGAAATCATTCACTTTTAATACAGGCTTGTGCATGTGCACAAGTGTGCCCAAGCACATGCACGAGTGTGCTCAATCAGGTGCATGTACTGGTGTAAGCACGCGCATGTGCCTGCGCGGCAGCGGGCAGCAGTGTTTAATGCAGGACGTACATCCTGAAACCTGTAGCTGCACTAAACAGGACGTAGAATCTACATCCTGGAATGTAAACTAGTTAAAAGGCTTTTTATTGAAAGGTGTGAAAAGATCTCCTAGGAGAAAACTTGGGAGAAAAGGTACATTGTATATGGACCAAGGCATCCATAGCACACTGGAATTGAAGCAAACAGGTCAAATAGTGCTGCTGCTTAAAAAAAAGTTATCTAGCTTGGACGTTTTTTTCTTTTTTGGAAGGGAAGTGAAAGAGTAACTTGACTGCTATTTTGAACTTTATTCAGAGAGGGACTGAATCATGCTAGCACTGTAGAACAAAGCTGTGGTATGAATCACTCATTCATCATTGTTACTTCCTGCTGTCAGTGGATTATTGTAACATATTATTTTCAAGTGCAGTATGCAATCATGAGAAAACAATATACATCCTTTTTAAATTACAGGTACAGGTTGCCCAGCAAGCTCATGGTGAACCAGAAGTCCTAGAAGTGTGTAAGGGGCTTAAAGGAATCATCAGACAATGATAAAGGAAATCCGATTTACTTACCTGGGGCTTTCTCCAGCCCCATGCAGCTCTGTCCTACGCTGTGGGGACCCCAGCCGCTGGCCCGGGGTCCCCACACGGTGCAGAGGAAGACCTCGAGGTCATCCTTACTGTGCCTGAGTGAAGCGGCGCTGTCAATCAAGCCCACATTGAGCCCTAAGACCGCTCAACGCCAATTGGAGTGAAGTTCTCAGGCGGGGTTTTGCAGGAGATTGCGCGCATCTCCACTTAAATGACGGACCTCAGCTCAGTCAACAGTCTCCTAGCGCCGATCACCGTCTATTTACACTATACAATGCTGTGATCTACAGCAGCGCAGTACTGGGGACAGCCGTGTGACACAGCTGTCCCCCTAATATGCACAGGAGTGATCGGCTGTCATAGGCTGAAGTCTATGACAGCCGATTGCTGTGATTGGCTGGCGGGGGAGGGAGGGATGGGAATAAAAAAAAATAGTAAAATTTATTAAAAAAACAACAACAAATAAATACACGAAAAAATAAGCAAACATGTCGGCAAGGATCAGAGCCCACCAACAGAAAGCTTTGTTGGTGTGCAGAAAAGGGGTGGGGGATCCCTTGTGTGCTGAGTTGTACGGCCCTGCAGTGAGGCCTTAAAGCTGCAGTGGCCATAATTGTAAAAAATGTCCTGGCCACTAGGGGGGTGTAAGCCTGTGGTCCTCAAGAGGTTAAATAATAATACAGATTCTGGCTATGAATCTGCAAATATAGCTGTGATAGAAATATCCTTGGACTTGGGCACTGAAGCATAATTTATATTAAGAAAAAGGCAAAGTAAGAAAAAAATATTTTTCTTAATTGAAGACGTAACTATAACTGATATAGAAGAGCATTATATTATCATCTGTTGTCAAATTCCATCATCAACAGGCCAGCCCGCCACTGGCCAAACACCATCTTGGACTTCTCCAGACGAAGACTTTTAATTGCTGCTTGGACTTTCAAATCATTCAGCTTAACCATGGTATTTTGAATTTCTATCAGACATTCTATTAATTTTTCATCTTTGCCTCATTCTATCCAACCAATCCGTTCAAGCGCGCAGATATATTAATTTGCTAGGTAATGTATATTTTTTGTGTATCCTATCCTATAAAACCCCACTGTCCCTGCGTCCTCTCTTGTCCCTGTGTCCGTGTTTTTGCGCTACTGCACATGTGTAGCACGCGGGTGGCCGTTGGGACAGGAGGAGGACAGGGCCAATGGGCAGACGTGTGCGCATGGTGTGTGGGCCGGCGTGTGCACGCGGGGCACCGAGTGTGCACGTGTGGTGTGTGTGTGCACAATGTGCGCTCCGTGTAGGGGAGAGAGGCAGGGCGGGGGTCACGGCCAAAGACTAGCGCACGTTTTTAAACGGGCCTTAGGTCTAGTAGTTTTATAATAAACTAACGATTTAATTGTTCCAGTTTTGTCCTTGTATCTGGTTATTCTGATTTATCCTAAGATCTCCATGTCCTAAGAAAGAGACACCCTACCGCATTGTCTTATTTAATTGTTGCTTTGTTAGCTGGGTTGCAAATAACCGTTTCTTTCCTTTCGGAATAGCTAGCCAGGGTCCCTTTGCTCCGAATTAAAAACAAAGGGTGGTGTCTGCAATGCCATCAATTTTGAATGTGAAATCGATAATTTTATTTTACCAATTGTACATACAATCGAGATTGTATCATGTATGGACACACCAACAAATCTTAAACATTTATTGTGCTCACAGTGAATTTGCACTGTATGGCAACTGTAGCATAGTGAATGAGATGTGTAAGGCAACTGTAGCATAATACGAAAAAGGAGACGAACCGAGAGCCCGGTATGGTGTAGTATGTATAGGCAAATGGATAATGGAACGAGTATAAATTAGGTACTCACAAACCAGGGTTACCTCCAGGCAACCACTGTATACGCAGGTGAGGAGATTAGCCTGTCCTCACTCAGGATTAAGAAGTCGCTCTCTGTAGACTAGAAAACAAGAAGGGGTATCCCCCTCCACCAAGAGTGGATATAAGACGTGTTTATATTTGAGAACAGAGGCGCCCGAAGAATAAAAACAGTATTTAAAAGTTTTAAAAATTGCGTAGGAGGCAGTGGTGGACTTACCTCCCTCAAGCAGGCACAACAACTGTGTATTCAAAAAAGGGGAATATTTTTTGGTATACTCCAAAGGTACATCGCAACGCGTCTCGCAGGTCAAGCCCGCTTCATCAGGCAAATACAGGAAGGAGCACACAACAGCAGTATGTCTAGGTAGCACTTGAGGCGCCAAGTGCTACCTAGACATACTGCTGTTGTGTGCTCCTTCCTGTATTTGCCTTTGAATACACAGTTGTTGCGCCTGCTTGGGGGAGGTAAGTCCACCACTGCCTCCTACGCAATTTTTAAAACTTTTAAATACTGTTTTTATTCTTCTGGCGCTTCTGTTCTCAAATATAAACACATGTAGCATAATACGACAATATTGGCGGGTGACGTGTCACACTCACCTGTTGTCATCTGCCCCATGTGTCTCTTGGTTCTCACTTGACATCTGCTCCGTGTGATTTCCTTTTTGAGCTCATTTTAATGAGGTAGAACATAAGAGATGTCATTGGCCTCAATTCACTAAGGGCAGTTCAATAAAATAATTTTGGTCGGTCAAATACTGCATTCAATATCTTACACTTTTTTTCCAAATCACTTCGATTTACTTGCATGCCGTAGAAGTTCAGTAATTTACAGAACAAACATGCTTCAATTCACTATGCCCTGCTTTGTAAGTCTCACTTACCAGCTGTGGAGCCGGTCAGCGGTGAAGCAGGACGCTGTGTGCATGAGTTTTCTGTGCAATGCATCCTGTCATCACTTTAGATGTGCTGCAGCCACCAGAGGGAGCTCTTCTGTATGCCAGAATACAAATATGCACATCTAAAGGGATAATTATTATTTATTGTATTTATAATGCGCCAACATATTACGCAGCACTGGACAATAAATAGGGATACATACAATGTAAACTAGGGGTGGCAAATAGAGAGGTAGCAAACAGTTATGTTACATAGCACAAGGTTGTCCATGCAAACAGGGTATAAGATGCATGATCATGTGATTTCACAGAGATCCAGCAATTCAAGTCTGATCTAGTCCATGGGAAGGGTGTGATAGCTGGGGTTGCAAGATCATGAAGGACACACTACGGGTGGAATAGACCCTGCCAAAGGGCTTGCTTGAAGGTGTTGAGGGAGCAATGCAGAAAAGACTCAAAAATGTCTCCTTCCCTTACACTGTGAGAGTGATGTCCCACCTCCCAGAGTATCAGACCAAATCAAATTGAGAAGCAGGGCTGTGTAGCTCTACCCATTGGCTGCCTAGCTCTCCCCATTGGCTGTCTGTCAATGTTAATGCATGGAGAGAGCATGGAGAGAGTGAGTTGTCCTCTGCTAAGGGCTGGAGAAAAATACCGAACACTTTTGTGTGAATTATCAAATGGGTAAATCTTTGTCAATTGCAATTTCTTGAGGTTTTTTACCGCACAAATTGGTAATTTACCTCACTAGTTCGTCATTTCTATTTTCTGTGTGGTGATAGGTTTAGTGAATCGGAATTTGGGAAGGTGTCCAGTAAAATCATCTGTTTTCTGCATTACCGAATGTGGTAATGCTTAGTGAATTGAGGCCATTCTAGTGGTTTTGCTGCTATTAAAACTGTACAGACCTCTTTTTCTTATGTCATCCATTTGTTATTGTGTATTAGGTGTGTCGGGTGCAGCATCCTGTGGACAACAAAGAAATGTATCTGGTGTGGAAGGAGGCAATATTGTTCTACCTGTGAATCACACTCGCATCATAGACATCAGCTGGATGACTAATTCCTCTCATCATTTTGCTACGACATTTTCAGATAAACCTATTGATATTCGAGATGAGAAGAACTATAAAGGACGGCTTAATGCCATATCGAATGGATCCCTACAAATTACCAATCTGATCATCAAAGACCAAGGAAAATACACAGCAGATATACAGAGTGATGGAGGAGACAAATGCACACAGATATATTTTCTTGCAGTATATAGTAAGTTATTGTTATGTACTGAACTGCAAGTTCCCTGTGAGATGCAGATGCCCTGGAGCAAACCCAAATCATACTTAAAGGGAACCAGAGACGAGGATACTGAAAAATGAACAAAGCTTTTATACATACCTGGGGCTTCCTCCAGCCCCATAAGCCTGGATCGCTCGCACGCCGCCATCCTCCGCTTCCTCTATCGCCGCTACCGGGTCCCGTCACTTCCGGCGGACGCGGCCAATTATCCGCATGAACAGGGGCTCCCTCCATACCCGTACGCATGCAGCTGCGCAGTATGGAGCCACACGCGTACGGGTATGGAGGGAGCCCCTGTGATGCGGACAATTGGCCGCGTGCTGCCGCCGACTGGCGGAAATGACGGGACCGGTACCGGCTGATCCAGGCAGCGGAGGACGGCGGCGTGGGAGCAATCCAGGCTTATGGGGCTGGAGGAAGCCCCAGGTATGTATAAAAGCTTTTAACTATTTTATCTCTGGTTCTCTTTAAGCCACAAAAAACTGCTTATATTGTGATTAGCTTGACCTGTTTCACAGTGAGCAGATCCGCTGGCTTCTCATATTTTTCTTACATATTTCCATTTAAAATCAAGACAGCTCCCTAGTTCACAAAAGATAAAAGGGATAGTGTGATTGATTTCTGCAAAGGCCATATAAGCCATGGCTTTTGGCACTGATGCATATAGAGGGACAGACAGCTTAAAATAGAATAGAAAGTCTGTACATGGCTGGGCTGCTTCACATAGTGGTGAGTACATTGGAGGGACATGGTACATGGTTGGAAGAGGGAGCTGCACAGAATAGTTGGGATTCTGCAGATGGTTTTCTGCATCTGCACATGTAAAAGAGAGACTGCTGAACATGGAAAAAACAGCTCCTAAAACTCCAAGGATTTTCCTAAGGCCCGGTTCACACTTGTGTGAGAGTGGCAAACGGATCTGTGAAAACTGATCTGAACACCAGTTTATCAGCACTCAGTTTCCGTTCCACTGCTTCGGTTCCGTTTCCACACATTCCACACGCGATTTTGTCAACGGTGATATGCGGCGATTCCGCACCGCACTAGTGGAAACGGGCCCTAAGACTTGCAGAATTGCAACAGAGGAAAATGTTGCATTGTGTGTTGTACCTACAATGCAAGCATATAATAATAATATAGTATATATGAAAGTATGTTTCATTGCAACTGTAAAAACCCACGTCATCCGGTAATGCACAGCATGTCTCGCATAATTCCAATATTGTAGAAATGTACAGAGGCGCCAAAAGGATAAAATTCGCTAAAATCGTTAAAAATGTTAGGGAGGTGGTGGTGGACCAGCACAGCCAAAACAGACACGATGCTGTAGATTAACCACTTGAGGACTACAGTCTTTCTAACCCTTAAGGACCAGGCACTTTTTTTCCACTCAGACCACTGCAGCTTTCACGGTTTATTGCTCGCTCATACAACCTACCACCTAAATGAATTTTGGCTCCTTTTCTTGTCACTAATAAAGCTTTCTTTTGGTGCTATTTGATTGCTCCTGCGATTTTTACTTTTTATTATATTCATCAAAAAAGACATGAATTTTGGCAAAAAAATGATTTTTTTAACTTTCTGTGCTGACAATTTTCAAATAAAGTAAAATTTCTGTATACATGCAGCGCGAAAAATGTGGACAAACATGTTTTTGATAAAAAAAAAAACCATTCAGTGTATATTTATTGGTTTGGGTAAAAGTTATAGCGTTTACAAACTATGGTGCAAAAAGTGAATTTTCCCATTTTCAAGCATCTCTGACTTTTCTGACCCCCTGTCATGTTTCATGAGGGGCTAGAATTCCAGGATAGTATAAATACCCCCCAAATGACCCCATTTTGGAAAGAAGACATCCCAAAGTATTCACTGAGAGGCATAGTGAGTTCATAGAAGATATTATTTTTTGTCACAAGTAAGCGGAAAATGACACTTTGTGACAAAAAAAAGAAAAAAAAAAAGAATCCATTTCTTCTAACTTGCGACAAAAAAAAATGAAATCTGCCACGGACTCACCATGCCCCTCTCTGAATACCTTGAAGTGTCTACTTTCCAAAATGGGGTCATTTGTGGGGTGTGTTTACTGTCCTCGCATTTTGGGGGGTGCTAATTTGTAAGCACCCCTGTAAAGCCTAAAAGTGCTCATTGGACTTTGGGCCCCTTAGCGCAGTTAGGCTGCAAAAAAGTGCCACACATGTGGTATTGCCGTACTCAAGAGAAGTAGTAGAATGTGTTTTGGGGTGTATTTTTACACATACCCATGCTGGGTGGGAGAAATATCTCTGTAAATGACAATTTTTTCATTTTTTTTACACACAATTGTCCATTTACAGAGTTATTTCTCCCACCCAGCATGGGTATGTGTAAAAATACACCCCAAAACACATTGTACTACTTCTCCCGAGTACGGCGATACCACATGTGTGGCAGTTTTTGCACCCTAACTGCGCTAAAGGGTCCAAAGTCCAATGAGTACCTTTAGGATTTCACAGGTCATTTTGCGGAATTTGATTTCCAGACTACTCCTCACGGTTTAGGGCCCCTAAAATGCCAGGGCAGTATAGGAACCCCACAAATGACCCCATTTTAGAAAGAAGACACCTCAAGGTATTCCGTTAGGAGTATGGTGAGTTCATAGAAGATTTTATTTTTTGTCACAAGTTAGTGGAAAATGACACTTTGTGAAAAAAACAATAAAAATCAATTTTCCGCTAACTTTTGACAAAAAATAAAATCTTCTATGAACTCACCATACTCCTAACGGAATACCTTGAGGTGTCTTCTTTCTAAAATGGGGTCATTTGTGGGGTTCCTATACTGCCCTGGCATTTTAGGGGCCCTAAACCGTGAGGAGTAGTCTGGAAATCAAATTCCGCAAAATGACTTGTGAAATCCTAAAGGTACTCATTGGACTTTGGGCCCTTTAGCGCAGTTAGGGTGCAAAAAAGTGCCACACATGTGGTATCGCCGTACTCGGGAGAAGTAGTACAATGTGTTTTGGGGTGTATTTTTACACATACCCATGCTGGGTGGGAGAAATAACTCTGTAAATGGACAATTGTGTGTAAAAAAATCAAAAGATTGTCATTTACAGAGGTATTTCTCCCACCCAGCATGGGTATGTGTAAAAATACACCCCAAAACACATTGTACTACTTCTCCCGAGTATGGCAATACCACATGTGTGGCACTTTTTTGCACCCTAACTGCGCTAAAGGGCCCAAAGTCCAATGAGTACCTTTAGGATTTCACAGGTCATTTTGCGAAATTTGATTTCCAGACTACTCCTCACGGTTTAGGGCCCCTAAAATGCCAGTTCAGTATAGGAACCCCACAAATGACCCCATTTTAGAAAGAAGACACCCCAAGGTATTCCGTTAGGAGTATGGTGAGTTCATAGAAGATTTTATTTTTTGTCACAAGTTAGTGGAAAATGACACTTTGTGAAAAAAACAATAAAAATCAATTTTCCGCTAATTTTTGACAAAAAATAAAATCTTCTATGAACTCACCATACTCCTAACGGAATACCTTTGGGTGTCTTCTTTCTAGAATGGGGTCATTTGTGGGGTTACTATACTGCCCTGGCATTTTAGGGGCCCTAAACCGTGAGGAGTAGTCTTGAAACCAAATGTCGCAAAATGACCTGTGAAATCCTAAAGGTACTCATTGGACTTTGGGCCCCTTAGCGTACTTAGGGTGTAAAAAAGTGCCACACATGTGGTACCGCCGTACTCAGGAGAAGTAGTATAATGTGTTTTGGGGTGTATTTTTACACATACCCATGCTAAGTGGGAGAAATATCTCTGTAAATGACAATTGTTTGATTTGTTTTACACACAATTGACCATTTACATAGAAATTTCTCCCACCCAGCATGGGTATGTGTAAAAATACACCCCAAAACACATTATACTACTTTTCCTGAGTACGGCGGTACCACATGTGTGACACTTTTTTGCAGCCTAGGTGCGCTAAGGGGCCCAACGTCCTATTCACGGGTCATTTTGAGGCATTTGTTTTCTAGACTACTCCTCGCGGTTTAGGGCCCCTAAAATGCCAGGGCAGTATAGGAATCCCACAAGTGACCCCATTTTAGAAAGAAGACACCCCAAGGTATTCCGTTAGGTGTATGGCGAGTTCATAGAAGATTTTATTTTTTGTCACAAGTTAGTGAAAAATGACACTTTGTGAAAAAAAACCAATAAAAAATCAATTTCCGCTAACTTTTGACAAAAAATAAAATCTTCTATGAACTCGTCATACACCTAACAGAATACCTTGGGGTGTCTTTTTTTCTAAAATGGGGTCACTTGTGGGGTTCCTATACCGCCCTGGCATTTTACGGGCCCAAAACCGTGAGTAGTCTGGAAACCAAATGTCTCAAAATGACTGTTCAGGGGTATAAGCATCTGCAAATTTTGATGACAGGTGGTCTATGAGGGGGCGAATTTTGTGGAACCGGTCATAAGCAGGGTGGCCTTTTAGATGACAGGTTGTATTGGGCCTGATCTGATGGATAGGAGTGCTAGGGGGGTGACAGGAGGTGATTTATGGGTGTCTCAGGGGGTGGTTAGAGGGGAAAATAGATGCAATCAATGCACTGGGGAGGTGATCGGAAGGGGGTCTGAGGGGGATCTGAGGGTTTGGCCGAGTGATCAGGAGCCCACACGGGGCAAATTAGGGCCTGATCTGATGGGTAGGTGTGCTAGGGGGTGACAGGAGGTGATTGATGGGTGTCTCAAGGTGTGATTAGAGGGGGGAATAGATGCAAGCAATGCACTGACGAGGTGATCAGGGCTGGGGTCTGAGGGCATTCTGAGGGTGTGGGCGGGTGATTGAGTGCCCTAGGGGCAGATAGGGGTCTAATCTGATAGGTAGCAGTGACAGGGGGTGATTGATGGGTAATTAGTGGGTGTTTAGGGTAGAGAACAGATGTGAACACTGCACTTGGGAGGTGATCGGACGTCGGATCTGCGGGCGATCTATTGGTGTGGGTGGGTGTTCAGTTTGCCCGCAAGGGGCAGGTTAGGGGCTGATTGATGGGTGGCAGTGACAGGGGGTGATTGATGGGTGGCAGTGACAGGGGGTGATTGATGGGTGATTGACAGGTGATTGACAGGTGATCAGTGGGTTATTACAGGGAAGGACAGATGTAAATAATGCCCTGGCGAATTGATAAGGGGGGGTCTGAGGGCAATCTGAGCGTGTAGGCGGGTGATTGGGTGCCCGCAAGGGGCAGATTAGGGTCTGATCTGATGGGTAACAGTGACAGGTGGTGATAGGGGGTGATTGATGGGTGATTGATGGGTAATTAGTGAGTGTTTAGAGGAGAGAATAGATGGAAACACTGCGCTTGGGTGGTGATCTGATGTCGGATCTGCGGGCGATCTATTGGTGTGGGTGGGTGATCAGTTTGCCCGCAAGGGGCAGGTTAGGGGCTGATTGTTGGGTGGCAGTGACAGGGGGTGATTGATGGGTGATAGGTGATTGGCAGGTGATTGACAGGTGATCAGTGGGTTATTACATGGAAGGACAGATGTAATTAATGCACTGGTGAATTGATAAGGGGGGGGGGGGGGGGGTCTGAGGGCAATCTGAGCGTGTGGGCGGGTGATTGGGTGCCCGCAAGGGGCAGCTTAGGGTCTGATCTGATAGGTAACAGTGACAGGTGGTGAATAGGGGGTGATTGATGGGTGATTGATGGGTAATTAGTGGGTGTTTAGAGAAGATAACAGATGTAAACAATACATTTGGGAGGTAATCTGACGGCGGGTTTGCGGGCGATCTAATGGTGTGGGTGGGAGATCAGATTGCCCGCAAGGGGCAGGTTAGGGGCTGATTGATGGGTGGCAGTGACAGGGGGTGATTGATGGGTGATAGGTGATTGGCAGGTGATTGACAGGTGATCAGTGGGTTATTACAGGGAAGAACAGATGTAATTAATGCACTGGCGAATTGATAAGGGGGGGTCAGAGGGCAATCTGAGCGTGTTGGCGGGTGATTGGGTGCCCGCAAGGGGCAGATTAGGGTCTGATCTGATAGGTAAAAGTGACAGGTGGTGATAGGGGGTGATTGATGGGTGATTGATGGGTAATTAGTGGGTGTTTAGAGGAGAGAATAGATGTAAACAATGGATTTGGGAGGTGATCTGCGGGCGATCTATTGGTGTGGGTGGGTGATCACATTGCCCGCAAGGGGCAGGTTAGGGGCTGATTGTTGGGTGGCAGTGACAGGGGGTGATTGATGGGTGATTGATGGGTGATTGATGGGTGATTGACGGGTGATTGACAGGTTATCAGGGAAGATAGATGCATACAGTACACAGGGGGGAGGGTCTGGGGGGGGGTCTGGGGAGAATCTGAGGGGTGGGGGGTGATCAGGAGGGGGCAGGGGGCAGGGGGGGATATAAAAAAAAAAATAGCGTTGACAGATAGTGACAGGGAGTGATTGATGGGTTATTAGGGGGGTGATTGGGTGCAAACAGGGGTCTGGGGGGTGGGCAGGGGGGGGTCTGAGGGGTGCTGTGGGCGATCAGTGGGCGGGGGGGGGGCAGATCAGTGTGTTTGGGTGCAGACTAGGGTGGCTGCAGCCTGCCCTGGTGGTCCCTCGGACACTGGGACCACCAGGGCAGGAGGCAGCCTGTATAATACACTTTGTATACATTACAAAGTGTATTATACACTTTGTATGCGGCGATCGCGGGGTTAACATCCCGCCGGCGCTTCCGTATGGCCGGCGGGATGTTACGGCGGGTGGGCGGAGCCAGTTGCCGGGGGAAGCGCGCGTCATCAATGACGCGATCGCTCCCCCGGCATGCCTAAAGGACGCGCCGCCTGAAGGCGTATTGCGGTCCTTTAGGCATCCACTTTGCCGCCGCCCATGGGCTGTGGGCGGTCGGCAAGTGGTTAATGCAATGACAAATTTATTTGCATACTCCTAGAAACAACTGGCAACACGTTTCGCAGGCATATCCCCGCTTCCTCAGGCAATAAACAACAGGAGTGTCACACTGAAAATAACAGAGATAAAAGCATAATCAGGTAGCTGTGTGTGGCATTGTTGTATTATACGTATGTGATTGTGTATTGAGGGTCTCGCTGTTTGTGGAGGTACATGCTGTATGATAATGTGCTTATGGGGTGTAATTCAATCAGAAGGTGTACATATTTACTGGTGCAAAAAAGTTATTATCAACCAGGAGTCAAAGATATTTTTATACACATCTGTATAAAGGAAGCGGGGATATGCCTACAAAACGTGTTGCCAGTTGTTTCTAGGAGTATGCAAATAAATTTGTCATTACATTAATCTACAGCATCGTGTCTGTTTTGGGTGTGCTGGTCCACCAACGCCTCCCTAACATTTTTAAGAATTTTAGCGAATTTTATCCTTTTGGCGCCTCTGTACATTTCCACAATATTAGAAGTCCACCCCTGGTGGGGGAGTGTTACACCCTCTTTTTCTCCTATCCACAGAGAGCGACATCTTAGTCCTGAGTGGGGACAGGCCTAATCTCCTCACCTGCCTCAGCAGTGGTTGCCTTAGCGGTAACCCAGGTTTGTAAGTATAAATACTTACGATTCATATTTCTCTCCTGATTTCCAATACATACTACACTATATTGTGCAGCACGGTGGCGTAGTGGTTAGCGCTCTCGCCTTGCAGCGCTGGGTCCCTGGTTCGAATCCCAGCCAGGGCACTATCTGCAAAGAGTTTGTATGTTCTCTCCGTGTCTGCGTGGGTTTCCTCCGGGCACTCTGGTTTCCTCCCACGTTCCAAAAACATACAGATAAGTTAATTGGCTCCCTCTAAAAATTGGCCCTAGACTACAGTACTTACACTACATAATAATGGCAATGGTAGGGATTAGATTGTGAGCTCCTTTGAGGGACAGTTAGTGACAAGATATATATATACACTGTACAGCGCTGCGTAATATGTCGGCACTATATAAATACTAAATAATAATAATAATATATTGGGCTCTCGGTTTTCTGTTTTATACGCATAATTCCAATGTGTAGGTGTCAAAGTCCCATAACAATATAATCGCATTGCATTTGTGATGCAACACAACATGTCAGTGTGAAAGTAACCTTAACCAAAATTCCCTGTTCAGTGATTATTTTTCAGACATGCCAGGCAGTATCGAAAGATTATCACATCCTGAGAATTAATTCTCTCTATATTCCACTGAAGTTTTATAAGATGATACCTGTGATGAATGATGCGGAAATCGAGACGATTAGCGATTCTGTATCGTTCAGGCACAGCAGAACAGAATGACATTTTTGGTTTTTACCTTTTAAACAAATGTCTTTCCTTTCGCTCTCTCCTGAAGGGAAGCAAACCCCTCACCCACTTCCCCCAGTGTCCTGATAGTATGGAGAGGAATTTCACACATGGCTGACCCTCCTGCTGAGACCATTTGGTCTACAGTGCATTCCCAAAAAGAAACTAGATCCAACCAGTAGAGATAAGAGCTTCCCTCCAAAATCATACAATCCAACAAAGAGAACTTTAATGTATTTGTAATTCAAAATAGGCTTGGCACAGAAAGACAAAAATACATTTTCTGATACCCATAAACCAGTTCAATCATCCAACCGAATTACAATTTTCCAACTGTCAGGGGTCAGTCGGGAAACTGCTTTATTCAGCCTAAGCAGACCGAACGCGATAAAATAGGCATGTGTAGCCTCATTTGATACAGGATCGCATGACGCTTATGAATATAGTCTCGGATTTGCGATACGCCAATCTGGGGCGGAGTCACACAGATGATTAAAAAATGTTACATTTTCTGCTTTGAGTTCTGGGGGCGGCAACCTTGCTGCCAGGAGATAACCCCGCCTTCCCCCCACCTAGTTTGGAGGTAATCCAGCTCCAATTCTAAAGCCGCATCTACACGTGTAGATGTGGCTCCGATCCTCCTTATCAATCGAGCCGCTGATGCGGAAGAGGCGATCCGGCGGCTAATCGAGCCGCCAGATCGGAGCCGCATCTACGCGTGTAGATGCGTTTTAAGATTGTATAAATCTGGGGCCAGCAGAGCCCGCCTTGTCCTTCATCATTTCATCTGCTAAAGAAGAGCTTCGAGCATGTGTTCCACAGAAGGACCAAATGCATGCATTTTTCCAAGGACTCTTAAAGAGACTCCGTAACAAAAATTGCATCCTGTTTTTTATCATCCTACAAGTTCCAAAAGCTATTCTAATGTGTTCTGGCTTACTGCAGCACGTTCTACTATCACCATCTCTGTAATAAATCAACTTATCTCTCTCTTGTCAGACTTGTCAGCCTGTGTCTGGAAGGCTGCCAAGTTCTTCAGTGTTGTGGTTCTGTGATGCATCTCCCCCCTCCAGGCCCCTCTCTGCACACTGCCTGTGTATTATTTAGATTAGGGTAGCTTCTCGCTTCTCTCTTATCTTTTACAAGCTGGATAAATCCTCCTCTGAGCTGGCTGGGCTTTCACATACTGAGGAATTACATACAGGCACAGCTGTCTGCACTCTGCAGGAAGAAACAGCCTGACACTTCAGTGGAAGATAGCTGCAGGGGAAAAGAAACACACAAATGATCTCTTGAGATTCAAAAGGAAGGGTGTATACAGCCTGCTTGTGTATGGATGTATTTTCTATGTGTGGACATACTGTACATCAACCTACTTCCTGTTTTGGTGGCCATTTTGTTTGTTTATAAACAAACTTTTAAAAACTGTTTTTAACCACTTTTAATGCGGCGAGGAGCGGCAAAATTGTGACAGAGGGTAATAGGAGATGTCCCCTAACACACTGGTATGTTTACTTTTGTGCGATTTTAACAATACAGATTCTCTTTAATGCTCATTTAAACTGGACTCTTTTTCTTCATTCTCCAAATGGACTGCTCAGTAAGAACTTTCTGATTTTATCCCTTTTATTTTCAAGCTTTGTGTGTATATGTTAATTAGTGTATATAAATGTATGTAATGCATTTCTGTTGTTAAACGTTTAAAAAATTGTTTAGCGGTTATCACCTGTTGCTGAACATACACTATCATGCCTATTCTCCTGAAACCGCTACCCTGTGTTTATTAGAAGTGTACATTTATAACCCGTATGCGTGGATCTGGCAAAGATATTCAGATCTGACCCAGATTCCTGCATACTGCAAAGGGTTAACAGAGCGTTCTCGAAGTATTAGCATAATTACAGTAGCGGGCTGTGTAACCCGCTTGGTGGCAGATCTTTGAATTGTATGTGTGTGGTGAATCCTTTGGCGTCCGAACGCCCCTCCGCTAGTCAGTTCATCAAATTGCGAAGTCAGGTTACGCTTCGTGATGAGCAAAATGACAGTGTGAGAGGATTTCTGACTCTGATCGATTGACCCCGTCCGCAGACCGGCCTTGCGGTCTGTGACAATACCCTTTTTATCAACTTGGGTGCTTAACAACAAGCCGTTTTCACTCTTCCTTCAACAGACAAAACTCTGAGCAGCAGTACCACTGTGTCCAGCAAGACCGGCAACAATTACAAAGCAGGATCTGATGGTAATAAGTATTTTTACGATCTAGATTTTTACAATCAATCTTAATGCAACATAATTTACACATGTATGTATGTATGTTTTAGATGAGAACCACATTTTGAATGCAAACAATAACACCACTATTGACACTTCACAAAGATCAGGTAAGAAAAGCATGAAAGCTAAGCTTTATTTAAATTGTTTGGCTGAAGGGTTAATACTCTGCACAGCTATAAACCAACAGCTCTGGATACAGATATCAACACCCATAAACAGAGATAACAGAGAGTTCCAGAGCCATCAAGGCCAGTCTTTAGTTGGGCTCTCTTACCTAACCTATCCTACACAATGAACAGATCCACAAATGGGCACATGTCTGAATGGACAGAAAATGTGAGAGTTAACCAACTGGTCCAGAAACCCTGATCCATGAGGGGTCCAGCTAATGTCAAGTGAGCCACCAGAACTCTCTTTGGCCAGAAACGCACTAGGATCGATTTCTCATCGATAGTAATTTGAAAAAGCTCTTTCTAATGCAATTTTTTCTAAAATCACATCGCTCAAGTGGGATCATACCCATAGCATTACATTAGCAAGAGTTTTCAAATCGCAAAGCGCTCAGAAAATCGCTCCTAGTGGGTTTCTGGCCTAAAGGTTTTTTGTCCTTACAGATATTGGAAAAGTTATGGGTATCTAATGGCTTCATGTGTGCTGAGCTGGGCTTTTATTTTAGCTCTATGTTTATTCACCCTGCCCTGTGAGCTCTTCATATGCATGTTATTATTTTGCTTGAGTAAACTACCATTTTCCTTTAGTACATGATTGGGAGGGCTTTCTTAGGGGCTTTTCTTAGGGGCAAACTGCACAATTACCCGAGGGCCTCACGTTTAGGTTTGATGACAAGAAACCTGAGGCTCTCCATCACCTCTAGCCCTATGACGAATTTGGCAAAGTAAATTAAAGTGTCCAATATACTTACCAGACTCCATTGGATGGCTCCCTCCAGTCTACTCCTGTCTTATGACCCTCTCTCTCTGCTGGAATGTGTGAAGTAATTTCACTTAAAGGGAAGCGAGCAGTATTTTTAGCCCCTAGGGAATCTCAATAGCACATTAAAAATGTATGCTAGGTTAATCAATAAAAAAAAACATCGATTTTACCTCTTCTTTTAACATTTGTTTGTTAAGCCTTATCTACATGGTACAATTTTCCATCAGATAGACAAATCTATTAGATAGATTTAATAAGTAATTGTCTCGTGTGTAGACGTCCAAAGTGTTTCAGATCAATTTTGCAATAGATTTTGCTTTAATGAGTACCCAAAATCTATTGCAAAATAAAACGCAATCCTATTGGACTGGTCGGAAAATTATCTAATACATCTGTCCGTGTAGATGAGGCTATAGAGACTTTTATTATCCTACTTCTGTGGATGGCAGGGCCTGCTGTCCACAGAAATTGCAGGCAGATAAGAACTGCTGTAATTAGCAGTAGCAATGAGCAAACAAAAACTTTCATGAGTGTGTGAGGGGGATAGGACTATGTGCTTCAAACAGTTTAGAGAAGTCACACATTATTAACTTCACACCTTGCCTCTGGATAAGGGCAGAGGGAAGGGTGAACATGGCAGCTCCTACAGCTATTAGAAACCAGGACAAATTGCAGGAAAAAAAACGCTGCTTTGTTCCCTTTAACCTACAAAGAAAGAGAGAAAGGGTGGGACTGCAAGGCAGGAGAAGACAGGAGGAAGCCTGTAATGGAGTCAAGTAACTATACTGGATAATCCATGTTTCCTTGATAATCTTTATATTGGGATGGGGAAACATAGCTGCATTAGATATATTGTGGTATATAATGGCTGCACTATACTGTATATAATGATGGATATCTGCACTATATAAACTTAGTTTCCTATATATGGCTAAACTTTTAGATGGAGTCATTCATTTAACAAATGTAACTCTGTTTAAAAACAATGGGCTACATGATGGTAAATTGGCGTGCACATACAGTGCATGCAATTTCACAAATGTTTATGCAACCAACATAATGTGCATTGTGCACATTGTGCAACTCGCACAATGTATACAATGCTATAACGCGCAAGTAAAGACCAGGTGCTGTGGTTGCGAGTGCTGCATCTAGACAGGTGTTAATTGCTCCTGGTCTCTACTTGCCTGGAGAAACTAGTCCTTCAAGACTCTGAAACATTGGATTAATAACTTAATTGCATTTAGTACTTGCTGATACCTGACTGCATAGTTACATCAAATGGCACCATTTACTTTTCAGTTGAAAGCACCCATGAAATAGTGTGCAAGACCTATCTGACCAGGGGCTGCATAAAATTCAGGTACACCCAGGACACCAGGAAGCATGTATGTGCATCCACACGCCTCACTCATGCACAGAGATGCCCTCACAATGGGATAACAGCCAGAAACAGTACGTTCTTTACCAGGATGACAGAATAGAAAACACTCTGGTTGCCTGCATAACCTTGCTATCACAAAAGTGCCAATTTGATAACCTTTTAGTAACTTCCACTATGCTTCAGGTGAATATTGCATTATCTACCCGTATTGCAGCATGCAGTTTTTAAGGGAATACTATAGGCGGGTCGGGGGAAAATGAGTTGAACTTGCACAGGCACAGACCATACTGGGCCTGCGCAGTACACTCCTGGTGACATCAGCGGGAGCGAGGACGCGGCAATGCAGGCGCAGTAGTTTTCAGACTTTGAAGCCTGAAATTCCAGAAGTGAACCGGAGGCGGGGCCGGAGCATCGGTGAGTGGCTGCGCGGGCACAGGACATCTGCTGGGGACCATTAGAAGCCCCGGGTAAGTTCAACTCTTTTTTCCCCCGACCCCCCTACAGTATCCCTTTAATAAAATTGCAATCCAGCTTTCCTGCAACACTACTGGGGAAGTAGTGATGCTTGGAGATCTCTGGAGATTTATTAATAAATCAGGACTTTTGCATCTGGTAGCCCACTAAATGCAGCAAATTGGCATTTAGTAGTGAGGGTTACGGAATATGGACAAATGAGAATTGTATTTTTCATGTCAAAGATGGAAAAAAAACTGTGAGATGATGTAGTGGAGCACACCTCTGATAATTGCTGGAAGCAATGTGCCTGGTCATTCTGACAGCACACCAGATCTTGATAACCTGTACAAAGTGGGACTGGCAGCATCTGTAAGTATGCTCTTTATTAAAAAAAATGGACATACATGATTTAAAGGGAACCTAAAGTAATTGAAAAAAAGTCAGTTTAACTTACCTGGGTCTGCTACTGGCCTCCTGCAGCCGCCCTGTGCCCGTGCCGGAACAATTCGAGATTCTCTCGTACTGCGCATGCACAGGATGCTCCTGGCAATGGGAGTATGATCGCAGACGTGCAAAGCGAGTGACTCACTGAGATGCCGGAACTGAAAGTGGCGCGCTGCGGGGAACTGGTGGAACGCTCAGTGACAGCGCGAGCACAGGCATGTGGCCAGTAGAAGACCAAGGTAAGTTAAACTGGCTTTTCTTCAATTACTTTAAGTTCCCTTTAAAGGAAACTTGAGAAGATAGAAGCACAAGCATTTATACTTACCTGGGGCTCCTTCCAGCCCCCTGTAGGCCTGGTGCTCCCTCCCTGTCCTCCCACTTCTTCTGTAGTCAGCTGTGGTAGGCGCTAACTACTGCGCATGCACAGCCCTGTCCACAGGAGTCCTTGGCCATGATCCCGTGGCCGGGAGTATTCTTTGCCTGTGCAGTTATATACTTAGCAAACTGCACGTACACACAATTCTCTCAGCCACAGGAGCGCAATTGAAGGGGCATGCGCAGTGGAGTGCAAATGAGCATGACTGGGAAATTTACTGGAGAACAGAATGGCCCAGGAGGACAGCGAGGGAGCCCACGGCCTACAGGGGGCTGGAGGAAGCCCCAGGTAAGTATACTGTAAATGCTTATACTTCAGTCATCTCAGATACACTTTCAAGCAACACCTTGAAATTCATGCAGCACGGCTTGACAAAGGAATGAAATGCTCTAAAACATTGCTTTAAGTGCTGTATGTCCATTCTTTGAATAAGAGCAAGAATACAGATGGTGGGTTCTACAAAGATGTACAATAAAAACATTCTTTAGAACACAACTAATAATAGTATTTTTCTAACAGGATCTCTCATCTTCATATTGGCTTGGATGCTCTCTATCATTTGTGTATTGGTCATCTCGACAGCTATCTGGCTACTGAAATGCCGCCAGACACCATCTCCATCTGTTACAAGAAATAGTCAGTATTCATTGCTTTTTCTGGTACAAAACAAAATACAAGCCTCCCCATATACAGTGATTGAAATTACCTAAAGTTAGATGTCCTTCCACAAGAGAATTTAAGTGTGTTGTTAATATAATAATGATGTTATTGGCATAGAGACCATTTTATGAAATCTAGGTCCTATTCAAAGGCTTTTGATATGTGGATTACAACTTTTAGATTCAACCAGTAGCTGCAAAATGAACGCAAACATGTACATTCCAAATTTTAAACTCCCCAGAAACCATTTCTAAGGTGTCGAGTGTAGCTGCAGGATATACCTAAAGTGCCAACTGCATTCTTTATAAAGTGGATAAAACCACATTTAGGTAGTTCCAGGGAAATCTGTAAATAAAACTGAATCATTTGCATCAAATGAGAGGAGCAAAGAAGGTATCCAAGGACATATTTTACATATTGGAGGCAATCTATAGCCTGGTGCAAGCAGGAAACGTATAATATATTAATCAATCTTAAAGTCATGTGTTTTGCATGGATTTGCATAGATTTTTGTATCTGTCCTGATCTGAGACAGAAAAAAAACTTGTAGGCCCACTAAGGTTTTTGCCTTGTTTAGGAATTGTAATTAGTCATTTATAACATTTCCTTTGGGAAGGCAGCCTTAATTAACTAGTTGCAGCCTAGTTGCAAGACTGAGCAGAGAAAGAGCTAGGGAGCTATGAGCTCAGGTGCAAATTTCACATTAAGCCCACCATGCACTCTAAACATAACAATTGATATGGCGCACCAAAACCTGCCAAGGACATCCACAGCGTCAGAAGTGCAAGAAGGGGATGTTGTTAATGATAACTACTATTCAAATCATATGTAGAAGTGTTTTTTTACCAGTACAGGACCAATAGAGAGCTAATTCTGTGGTTGAAGGAGGGCCCCCTCGGGGACTCTTTGGCCCAAAGGCCCCGGTGCGGTCAATACCTCTGCATCCCCTATTGCTACCTCATTGGAAAGAGCACAGAGTAAAAAACAAATCTTGTACTTTTCATTTGTATAACTATCTGGTCCAGGGGGGGGGGTTTAACATGAAGTGTTTTCATAGTCTTGTTGATTTCCTCTGTTTTACAATGAAGGTCATACACATATCCATTTTTCTAGATGATTCAATCCACAACAATGATCGACTTGATATTGATTGATTTCCATCTGAAAGTGTGATTGGATATGTTAGAAGATCTCGATAGGAGCAGAGAAGGGAGGAGTGGCAGGGAATTGGTAACCACATAGCATTGCACTCCATTGAGCAGTTCAGAGAATGCTTGGTAAATTTATGCTGAAATCAAATTGAGATTGACTGTGCAGTGTCATACACATCAATCACTATGTGATCAATTTCCAGTCCAGGAGAGAGTGATCAGTTTGCTGTATAGGGCTATTATCAATCTGTGTATACATTGCATTAAGATTAGATTAGATTAGGTAAAAGGTTAGGAGTTTGATCGAAAATGTTCATGAATAGTTAAAGGCTTTTCTGAAAAGATGTGTTTTAAGAGTACGTTTGACGGTTTCCAGGCTTGGAGCATGATGAACAGGCTGTGGAAGAGAGTTCCAAAGGAAAGAGGATGCTCGTGAGAATTCCTGGAGGTGGGAGTGAGCGAAGGTGACCAAGCTAAAGGACCAGAGGGTTTCCTGGGAGGAGTGAAGGTTCTGGGCAGGATGGTAGCTGGAGATTAATGAGGAAATGTATGGTGCAGGGGTGCTCAGATACCCCTTTTCAAAATCCGAATTGATCCGGATACCCAGATATCCGGATCGGATATCCGGATCCGAACGTTCTGATATCCGCGTACATCCGGATATCCGAACGCATTACCCGGGCGGATTCGGATATCCGGATAGGAAAACCTTTAAATTGCTTTAAAAACGGTTTTTAGAGTAAATGAGGCATGTAGCATCATTATTTTTTAAAGGGGAACACTAATTGATGATGTGGGGACTTAAAATCCCCCCCCCCCCCTAAAAAAATGGCTGTCAATTAACATCAGGCCTAGGTTCCAGACAGCGGTCGTGCAGGCCACATTGTGTCCAAAGTCCAACTGCACAACTGGGACATGACAGTTTTCAGCCAAGACACCTCCAAAAAATTACGCAGCAATTGTGTTTTGGGTTTAATATAGGTGGTATCAGCACAGCAGCAGTGGCCTGTGGCACCCTGGCGGTGTCAGCAGCACAGGCAGCAGGAGCAGGGCAATGCAGCAGCAGCAGGTGTACCGTGTGCCAGGAGCATGCCGGACGTGTCACGTGTCGCTTGGCACGTGTTACATGGCACGTGGTACTTGGCATGTGGCACTTGGCAAGTGCCACGTGACACGTGCCAAGTGCCACGTGACACGTGCCAAGTGCCGAGTGACAGTCAGACATCAGAGGAGGAGACACTAGTGCACACTAACTGTCACACTGGCACTGCTCAAAGCACAGCAGTTCTGTAGAAAGCTAACACAGTAGTACTACTACTCTAACAACTACTAGCACTGACTGCAGTACTACAGTACTAACTACACAATAACACAGTAATCCTCCTATTCCCTAATCCCTAACCTAAGCTATACTGTAGCTAGCTAAGGCTAATAGCTGGCCAGCAGGCAGCAGCTGGCCTGGTTTGTGTACAGCACACACACAGACACATATCAGCTGCCTGCAGCCCTGCAGCACAGCACATACTCTGACTGTCACACAACAACATCAAGCTAATTAACGATTTAACAATAGTGTAGTGATAGTGAAGGGGTTAATCACTGAACAGCTTTGTTTATCACTGTGTACAGCCCTTGCTAGGCTAGCAGCACTGGAGCACACACTCTGACTGTCACACAATGAAATCAATCAAGCTAATTAACGATTTAACAATAGTGTAGTGATAGTGAAGGGGTTAATCACTGAACAGCTTTAGGTTTATAACTGTGTACAGCACTTGCTAGGCCAGCAGCACTGGAGAAGGTCTCTCAGTGAGCATTCAGCAAGCAAGGGACGATATGTCTCATCATGGCAGCCCTCTTTATTATACAGGGGGTCTGGCCAGTGTTCCTTTCTGTGATCGGGTGCCAGGGCTTAGGCTGGGAGGCCTCTGATTGGCTCAATGAAATCAGGTGGGGCTGGCCAGGGTTCCCCTCTGTGATTGGTTGCTAGGGCTTCTGCTGGGAGCCCTCTGATTGGCTCCAGGATGTCATCTCCTTAGTTACAGTATTTCGGATCCGGATATCCGCAATATTAGCGGATACCAGTGTTATGCGGCCAAATATCCGCAGATAGCTATCCGGATTCCTACAGAAATCCGGAATCCGAATCCGAATCAGATAGCTGAAAAATTTTCGGATATCCGGGTTACCCGGATATCCGGAAGAGCACCACTGGTATGGAGGTGGCAACTTGTGTAGAGCTTTGTATGGTAGCGTGAGGAGGAGACTGGATCCTTCATGTAACTGGTAACCATTGGAGAGATTGGAAGAGTGGGCTGCCTCAAAGGAGTGCAAGGAGACGTGGATGAGATGGGCAGCAGAGTTCAATTGCGACTGGAGAGGTGCCAGTCTGCTTTTTGGTAGACCACAGAGTAGTGTGTTACAGTAGTCAAGATGAGATACGATTAGAGCATTACAAGCATTTTGGCTGCCTCCTGTGAAAGGAAGGAATGATGATGATGATGATGATGAGGTTGTTAATATGTGATAAATGAGAGCTCAGAGTCCAGAATTAACCCCTGACAGCGAGCTTTAGAGGTTATTGGGGTATTTTCCACATTAATGGTGACTATGGGTGATGGAACAAAGAGAGAAGTTGGAAATATCCCAATTTCAGTTTTGTTCATGTTAAAGAGACTCCGTAACAAAAATTGCATCCTGTTTTTTATCATCCTACAAGTTCCAAAAGCTATTCTAATGTGTTCTGGCTTACTGCAGCACTTTCTGCTATTACAGACTCTGTAATAAATCAATGTATCTTTCCCTTGTCAGACTTGTCAGCCTGTGTCTGGAAGGCTGCCAAGTTCTTCAGTGTTGTGGTTCTGCTATGAATTCCCCCTTCCAGGCCCCTCTATGCACACTGCCTGTGTATTATTTAGATTAGAGCAGCTTCTCTCTTCTCTCTTATCTTTTACAAGCTGGATAAATCGTCCTCTGAGCTGGCTGGGCTTTCACATACTGAAGAATTACAGACAAGGGCAAAGCTGTTTGCAGGAGAAAAAAGAGCAGCCTGAAACTTCAGTGCATGAGAACTGCAGGGAGAAAGAAACACACAAATGATCTCTTGAGATTCAAAAGGAAGGCTGTATACAGCCTGCTTGTGTATGGTTGTATTTTCTATGTGTGGACATACAGTACATCAACCTACTTCCTGTTTTGGTGGCCATTTTGTTTGTTTATAAACAAACTTTTTAAAACTGTTTTTAACCACTTTTAATGCGGCGAGGAGCGGCAAGATTGTGACAGAGGGTAATAGGAGATGTCCCCTAACGCACTGGTATGTTTACTTTTGTGCGATTTTAACAATACAGATTCTCTTTAAGTAGAACATCAGACTTGGATAAAGACTTAAGAAGCTATACACTGTGTGGTCACTGTCACGGAACAGCCGTGAGAAGTGCAGGCGAATCGGCAAGATTCGCGCAGTCGGTTTTCTGATCGCTTCCTGGTTAGACTGCACAGTCATTGCAGAAATCAGAATGACATCTTTTCTTTTCATGAAGTATGTTTGTTGACCAGTGAAGTTAAAGGACTTACGAGGCGAAAGTAAGAAAAAAAGTTAATCACCTGCCTCACCCTTTAAGGCACGGAGGACGCCGTCCGCGCCCTCCGTGCCGATCCGCCGGGTCCCCCCGCTCATTAGCCCCCCGGGCCGGCTGCCGACCCCACGGCCCGGGTCGGGCTCTCTTGCCCCTCGTAAAATGGCCGCTTGCTGTGGCCGCGGCTGCGCAGTCCGCATAGCCGCGAGTGCGGCTGCACAGCTCTAGGGCCAACCCCCCGATCCACGCTAATGAGCGGGGGGACCCAGCGGATCAGCACGGAGGGCGTGGACGACGTCCTCCGTGCCTTGAAAGGTGAGGCAGGTGATTAACTTTTTTTCTTACTCTCGCCTCGTAAGTCCTTTAACCACTTGAGGACCCACCCTTTACCCCCTCTTAAGGACCAGCGCTGTTGTAGCTGATCTGTGCTGGGTGGGCTCTGCAGCCCCCAGCACAGATCAGCGTGCAGGCAGAGCGACCAGATCGCCTCCCTTTTTTCCCCACTAGGGGGATGATGTGCTGGGGGGGTCTGATCGCTCCTGCCTGCTGGGTGTTGCGGGGGGGGGGGCACCTCAAAGCCCCCCTCCGCGGCGAAATCCTCCCCCTCCCTCTCCTACCTGGCCCCCCCTTGGAGATCCGGGCTGCACAGGACGCTATCCGTCCTGTGCAGCCAGTGACGGGACGTCCCCTGTCACATGGCGGCGATCCCCGGCCGCTGATTGGCCGGGGATCGCCGATCTGCCTTACGGCGCTGCGGATTATTTCCGCTTGTGTTTACATTTAGCCTGCGAGCCGCCATCGGCGGCCCGCAGGCTATTCACGGAGCCCCCCGCCGTGAATTGACAGGAAGCAGCCGCTCGCACGAGCGGCTGCTTCCTGATTAATCAGCCTGCAGCTGGCGACGCAATACTGCGTCGCTGGTCCTGCAGCTGCCACTTTGCCGACGCGCGGTATGAGTGCGCGGTCGGCAAGTGGTTAATGTTTGTGTAATTAACTTGTTCAAAAGAAGTTCCCACATGGCAAAGTGTTGCCGGCTTCCTGTAAGGACAAATGGTAGTCAAGTCTGATGTCATAAGAATTGTCATACTCTGAAGAATATGAATCTGTCATCCGCACAAATATGGCATTTCTTGTTTTTGGATTACAGCGTTTTACAGGTAAATCTAAAATCTCTCTCGAAGGTAATGAACTGTGATTGGTTTGTAAACCGGAGGGGGCTGGCTTTGTTCCACCCCAAAACTAGCTTCCATAAAACCAGGATGCACACAGGGAGGGGCAGTCCTCCCTTGTGTGCCATCACCTGATCAAGCCAGCCAGAGGACCATGTGGTTGGCGGCCATTGCCCTGATCTGAACCAAAGGACTTTTCCATGTGCTCAGACTTCACAAAGGACATTTTTTCCTGAACTTAAATATACATATTTTCTTCCCTTTTTATTTTTATACTGCGCTATTATTGTCTCTATAATTGTTGATTTTAATGATTTTCTGTATATATTAATTATTTATATTGCATTTATAATAAAAGACTTCTAAAAAGTCATTTATTTCCTGAAGATTCGCTACCAAGAAGTGTTGTTATTAGCCAGAAAACGGTGTGTTTTAACCAATTTATCTGCAGGTCTTATGCTGGGGATACACAGTACGTTTCTGTACCGTGTATCGACCAGCTGATTCGGCCAGCTGATAATATTCAGCTGGCCCGATCATGCCGCTCGACCCACGCCCGCTCAATTTCCCGCCGGCGGACAATGGCATGGAATCGAGCGGTGATAAGGAAGCGCCGGCGGGGACAAAAGGCAATCGATCCTCGCGCATGCGCGGACGAGCGGGGATGCACCGGCATCGAGCCGCTGGCTCAATCCGGCGCACAAAACGAGCCGTGTATGCACGACATTAGAGTCAGCCAGAGCGGGCTTCTCTGTCCCATTTAAACAGAGATGGTAGCAGCCTAGTATTTTGTGTTTTGTAGATCACACTACTCCTAGCAGCCGAGTTCCACCGATTGCGACCGCGAGATTGCATGGTCTGTGTGCTAAAGCCGATTGGAAGGCATTGTGCGGTCCTGCCACCAGGAGGCGTGTGACAGTGGTGGCAGTGGTGGGATCTGTGTTGTGCTGAAAGTATCTCAGATAGCACTATTGAATTAGCCCTGTCGAGAAACAAACCAATTTGTTGGTTGCTAGCAGAATGCAATATATTTTTTATATATACAGAGAGACTGTGTAGCCCAGTACCCCTCCCCAAAAGTTTTTATTTTATTTGGCGGGAAAATGTCCGGGAACTACAAGAACATGCACCAAGCAGATCTGGAAAATCTGTGTCAAGCGAGGAACATCGACATCTTCCGCAAGACAAAATCGGACATGATAAGAGACTTGTTTCAATGGGATACTCAGCAACTGCAGGAGCGGGATGTGTCCCCTGAGGTGGACACCAGGCCATCTGACTCAAGGGGAACCAGAGACTGAAGATCCTGTGTGTACAGAGGTTGAGCATCCCGAGGGCCCTGCTACAATGACTACGCAGGAGACTGTGAGTATGGACCCTGATCTCAGAGCTTCTCCAAGCACTCGCCCGGAACTGGCCAGTACTGGACTGTCCATTAGAGTTGGGCCGAACGGTTCGCCGGCGAACCTGGTTCGCGCGAACCTAGGTGGTTCGCGTGCGGGTACCGCACGCGAACTTTATTGCGGAAAAGTTCGCCCCATTGCGGTTCGCCCCATAATGCACTGAGGGTCAACTTTGACCCTCTACATCACAGTCAGCAGGCCCAGTGTAGCCAATTAGGCTACACTAGCCCCTGGAGCCCCACCCCCCCTTATATAGGCAGGCAGCGGCGGCCGTGGCCACTCGTGTGCCTGCATTAGTTAGAGTAGGGCGAGCTACTGCAGTCTCTCATAGGGAAAGATTAGTTAGCCTTAGCTTGTCCCTGGCTGCATACCTGTTCATTGATCCTGCCACTGCATACCTGTTCATTGATCCTGCCACTGCATACCTGTTCATTGATCCTGCCACTGCATACCTGTTCAGTGATCCTGCCACTGCATACCTGTTCATTGATCCTGCCACTGCATACCTGTTCATTGATCCTGCCACTGCATACCTGTTCATTGATCCTGCCACTGCATACCTGTTCATTGATCCTGCCACTGCATACCTGTTCAGTGATCCTGCCACTGCATACCTGTTCATTGATCCTGCCACTGCATACCTGTTCATTGATCCTGCCACTGCATACCTGTTCATTGATCCTGCCACTGCATACCTGTTCAGTGATCCTGCCACTGCATACCTGTTCATTGATCCTGCCACTGCATACCTGTTCATTGATCCTGCCACTGCATACCTGTTCATTGATCCTGCCACTGCATACCTGTTCAGTGATCCTGCCACTGCATACCTGTTCATTGATCCTGCCACTGCATACCTGTTCTGTGAACCCACCACTGCATACCTGTTCTGTTCAGTGGACCCGCCACTGTATACCTGTTTAGTGAACCCGCCACTGCATACCTGTTCTGTTCAGTGGACCCGCCACTGTATACCTGTTCAGTGGACCCGCCACTGCATACCTGTTCTGTTCAGTGAACCCGCCACTGCATACCTGTTCTGTTCAGTGGACCCGCCACTGTATACCTGTTTAGTGAACCCGCCACTGCATACCTGTTCTGTTCAGTGGACCCGCCACTGTATACCTGTTCAGTGGACCCGCCACTGCATACCTGTTCTGTTCAGTGAACCCGCCACTGCATACCTGTTCTGTTCAGTGGAGTTTGGTGTGTCAGTGTGAAGCAGTACCTTAATTACACTCCCTGATTGATGTATACACATGCAAGATGTTTTAAAGCACTTTAGGCCTGTCATTTAGCATTCAATGTGATTTCTGCCCTTAAAACGCTGCTTTGCGTCAAATCCAGATTTTTCCCGGTGACTTTTGGCGTGTATCCCACTCCGCCATGCCCCCCTCCAGGTGTTAGACCCCTTGAAACATCTTTTCCATCACTTTTGTGGCCAGCATAATTTTTTTTTTTTTCAAAGTTCGCATCCCCATTGAAGTCTATTGCGGTTCGCGAACTTTAACGCGAACCGAACCTTCCGCGAAAGTTCGCGAACCCGGTTCGCGAACCTAAAATCGGAGGTTCGGCCCAACTCTACTGTCCATTTGTGCTGACCCGGTAATGCAGCGGGCATTACAAAAACTAATGGACACTGACCCAATGAAGTACCTGCAGTATATGACGTAGCGATCGCATGAGGAGTAGAACGCCAAGCGGAGAGAGATGCCACCAAGCGGGAGCGCCAGTGTCACTGAACTTGGCCAAGGTGCAACAGGCCAGCCAGAGTTCATCGCCCAGCCTTCCTGCTGATGGAGCCCATCTGTCCCATCTCTGTCCCATCACCTGTAAGTGCAAAGTTTAAATTTGCTACTATTGAAAAAGACACTGATAATGACTTGTTTCTGCGATCTTTTGAGAAATCATGCCGTCAGTATGGTCTGCCCCAAGACCAGTGGGCCAGACATCTGACACCTTTGCTGCGCTACAAAGCGCTTGATGCTTTTGCGGAGTTACCTGTGGAAAAGGACAATGATTATGCCGCTATAAAAGATGCTATCATTGCCAAATATCAGCTGATGCCAGAAGCCTATCGTAAATAGTTCCGGTCCTGGCAGAAAAAACCTACGGACTTTTATCAGGATATGGTCAACAGTTTACGCACCACATGCCACCAGTGGACTCTAGGCCTCACCAAAGGGTCTTATGATGTCCTGGAGGACTTGATAGTACTAGAACAGTTTCTGAACATTTGCCCTGCTGATGTACGACAGTTTGTGCTGGAGCGGAAGCCTGAGTCAGCGACTGCTGCCGCAGACCTCGCTGAGACCTTTGTGACTACCCGGGTGCCTGACACACGCAGAAATGCACCATCTAGCTGGAGAAGAGGTCAGCCCAATACACTGGCAGCCCCTTCTGCCCCTGTGAGCCGTCCGCCACAGAGGCCACTCAGTGCAGCTGCGCCCAGGCCTGGAGCACCTGAGGGGTTCAACTGTTACTACTGCCTCAATCCCAGACACATGGAATTCCACTGTCCTGAGCGGAGGCAGATACCACCAGCTCCTGGACCACCTGTACCTTACCCATGGCAGATGCGACCAGCCAGTGAACCACAGCCTGGATCAGATAGTTTTTTTTTGTCCGCAGAAAGGTAATCCGCAACCGAACCGACCAGCAGCAGCCTGTTAGAGTGAACGACAAGGTTGTCACTGGATTCTGAGACACCGGAGCAGACATCACGTTAGTTCACTCACACCTTGTTCCGAAGGAGAGCATCAGCTCCAACCGATCGGATGCCCTTATCGGAGTAGAGGGCACCCTTTTACACATAGCCCAAATGAGAGTGAAGCTCGACTGGGTTGTGGGGGTTCAAGAAAGGGTTGTTGGGGTTGTGGATGATATTCGCTACCGAGAAGTGTTGTTATTAGCCAGAAAAGGGTGTGTTTTAACCGATATATCTGCAGGTCTTAGAGTCAGCCAGAGCGGGCTTCTCTGTCCCATTTAAACACGGATGGTGGAAGCCTGGTATTTTGTGTTTTATAGATCGCACGCCTCCTTCTGGTCTGTCTGCAGCTGGTTTCTGCGCACCGATTGCGGCCACGAGATTGAATGGTATGTGTGCTGAAGCCGATTGGAAGGCATTGTGCAGTCCAGCCACCGTGGGCGTGTGACAGTCACTAATCATGTGACCCCTTTTTCCCATAACACAACTCGTTAGTCAAAGTGATTAAAGCGGAATATAACCCTGCATTTCAACTTTGCTCTAAAACATTATTTACAGTATATTATATGCAACCAGCATTTTTTTTTTTACTAGACCAGCAATGGAAGGGTTACACAGGGCTTTAAAGTCCCTGGAGATTTCTGCAGACGCATCCGAACTTGAGTTAGATACTTTTTGTTTACACAAATGTATCTAAGTGTTTATTGTGACTCATCTCTCTCACTGAAAAGGAGTTGGAGGACAGCCAAAGAGTGTGTAACATTTCTAAATATATACATATAACTAAATAGAATGTAACTATCTGAACGTCTGCTCGGAACTTAAAACCTCTGTGTTTAACTCTTCCAATGCTGGTCTAGTAAAAAAAATGCTTTTTGCATATAATATGCTGTAAATATTGTTTTAGAGCAAAGTTGAAATGCAGGGTTATATTCCGCTTTAAAGGGAAGACTTTGCTTTTTTGAATGACCCATCTCTTCTCATTAAAGGATACCACAACTGAAATGTGACATAATGAGATAGACATGTGTATGTACAGTGCCTAGCACACAAATAACTCTGCTGTGTTACTTTTTTTTCTTTCTCTCTCTGAAAGAGTTAAATATCAGGTATGTAAGTGGCTGACTCAGTCCTGACTCAGACAGGAAGTGACTACAGTGTGACCCCCACTGATAAGAAATTCCTCTTTTTATCTCTTTCTTGCTCTCAGAAGCCATTTTCTGCTAGGAAAGTATTTTATAGGTGGAATATCTTATCAGGGAGGGTCACACTGTAGTCACTTCCTGTCTGAGTCAGGACTGAGTCAGCCACTTACATACCTGATATTTAACTCTTTCAGGCACAGAAAGAAAAAAAGGAACACAGCATAGGTATTTGTGTGCTAGGCACTGTACATACACGTGTCTATCTCAACATGTCACATGCCAGTTGTGGTATCCTTTAAGATGCGCAGTGCACACATCGATGAATTGGTAAAAGGGCTTGTTGTGTTATATCACAACTTGGCAATGCTTGTGTTTATACAAGAAAGGAAGAGCAAAATATTTGACACAAGACTATGGTCTTCTGTATTTCACATGGCCAAAAGGCAGAATGATAGTGAGTGGCTGCAGTGAGGGAAGACAGATCTGAACCAGAACTGTAGAAATTACGATGACTCACGTTTTACTATTGAATTGTACAGAAAACTGTTAAGTGTGTGGCGAAAATCAATGTAAACGATTCTATGGTCAATTGGAACAGAAAATTGTATTGGTCCAAAGTTGGATTTCATGATTGTGTAAGGTGAGAGAAAATGTCCTAATTGACTCTTTTATGGGAACAATCGATAATTACCTTCTGATCGTAAAAAGTGTGTCGTAAGAGCCTATCTGATTAAAAAAACAAAAACATTTATGGGCACATTTAGGTCGTCCCTCATATAGCATAAAAATAGGTAAGATTGTACAATCAAGATTGTATCATTAGTGGGCATCTTAACTGTAATCACAACAAATTGTGGGTCGAGCCAGACAACGGGTATAATTGAAAAATATATTGCCCAAGGTTATGTGATTTAGCTGCTGTGTTAAAGAGGACCACAGTAGTGGCTCCTCGTGGAGTCCTCCCTCAGCATAGTGGCCCCTCTTTAGTACTACATCAGTGTTAACTCTCACTATCATGCACAGTAATTGTGCCCCCCCCCCCCTTTCCTTTGCCTCACTATTGTGCTCGCAATAGTGTCCCCCTTTTAGTGCCACCTCAGTGTCCCACTCTTAGTATCCCCTTTATTTCTTCCTGCCCTCATAGTGCCCACTCATACTGTTCCATATACCACAACTGCCCTTTGTCCTGTAACTAAAGAATGCTCCCTTGGTGCACTCAGAGGCAGTATGTCCTTGGGCTTCTGTGACTGTCATTTTGATCTCCACCTTTGCCTGTCACCCAGATGTCACAAAGAAATTGTATGGATACAGATCAACATGAGAGCAACTAGGACACGTAATTATCTACCAACTACACTCCCCTGCTTTGCTTACCCTGCATCTTAGAGCAGGAAAAGAAAGAGAAGCAGCAGCAGCATTATTATAGGAGGTGAAAAGAAAGCCCTCCTTGTAATGGGAACTTGGGGATGATATCTATTTTGCTCCATGATAGATGTGGTCCTGCAACTGTAGGGGCATCAAGCTCAAATACAACGTGGGCCAACAACCGGAACAAGGTGTGTGCTAACCTCAATGCCTTTTTGTCACTCTTCTCCCTTGTAAAGTTCCCTCGTGTCTAGTAGCTCACCCTCCCTCCCCATACAGTTCCCTGGTGTCTAGTGGCCCCCACTCTGTGTACGTATACACGGCGCCGTTGAATTAGGCACAGGGCAAGCCGAATGAAAGCTCTCCCTGCTGCCGCAAAACTCCCTGGTGGCGTTAAATACTATTTCCCCTCTGAGTTGTCGCAACTATGAGGGAGATGTAATTTGGGTTCCAGCAATTGCATTGCTGCTACGGGGCACCTAGTTTCGGCACATGGTGCTGAGCCCACAACCTGCTTCTCCCAGGGCACTATCCCCTATGTTTAGTGACCCCCTCTCTCCTATATATAGTTCAATGATGTCTAGTAGCCTCCCTAACCTATACAGTTCCCTGGTGTCTAGTACTTTCTCCCTCCCTCCCATATATGGCTTCCCTGGTGATCTATGGCTTCACCTCCAATATAGCTTCCCTGGTGGTCTAGAATGTGCCAAATATAAAATATGCACATTTGAAGCCCTCGAGGGCCACATAAAATGGTAAGGAGGGCCAAAATCGGCCTGCAGGCCTTGTGTTTGACACCTGCAGTATATACTGTGATCTACTCATTTTAAAGGATGCTGTTACCATTAAAATAGTACTTAGACATGCAGCAGTTATTACACACTAGCAGTGCCTGGATTAATGTTACCATATGTTTTTTCATTTATTGAAGGGGTGAGTCTTATTTTCCAAGCACAAAGCAGCACGCATACATAATATCAAGAACATATAGATAATCATTTTATTTTCCTTTGGTAGTGGACAGCGATGATCCTTTGTGGAAGGAAAATGACTTTTATTGTCACCTGGAACAGACAGAGAGGGGTAAGCCACACTTATATCTACACATATCTGATTAAAGTCCCATCTATTGAGAAATCATCCAATCCACCTATGCAAGGATTGTCAACATTGTCATCCTGATGAAGTGGCATTGGCTACAAAAACATGTTGGTGAGCTGAGGTACCGCCCAGGACTAAAGCATGAGAATCAGTACCTCATGGTTTCCCCTGGAAAGGAATTAAGGCATTGAGTAATGATATGCACCAGCATTCATCTAAAGACATTGAGAAGAACTGATCTACCCCTTTGATGGACGACCTTGTGCTAATATCAAGGTGAAGGAAGGGGGTTATGTCTCACATCCTGAAGGCAGGAGTGGTGCCTACAGCAAAAGAAGACCAGGAGAAAGTGTGTGGGAAAGGCAGCATCTGCAAGAAACAGAGGCAGAGCAGCTGCCATACTGTATATCTTCCTACAAAGATCTCTGGACCGATGGTCAGCATGGTGGCATAGTGGATAGGACTCTTGCCTTGCAGCCATTGGTCACCTGTTGAATCACAGCCAGGGCACTATCTGCCAAGAGTTTGTATGTTCTCCCCGTGTCTGCGTGGTTTTTCTCCAAGAACTCCAGTTTCCTCCGTAATCACAAAACGTACAGACACATTAATTGTCTTCTCCCTAAAACTTGGTTCTAGACAGGGGCGTAACTAGAAATCACTGGGCCCCCCTGCAAAACTTTGGATGGGGCCCCCTCCCCCTGCACACTGAATAGGGACTGGCTACAAATCTTTGTTTACAAAACCTTGTATGTTTATTATCCGTGGCTGAGCAGATGCAGTCATTAGAACAATTGTGCAAAGAGCAGAAATGTTTTTCTCTCCTTGCCCTAACTTGTCAGTCACTCAGGATGGGGCCCCCTGTGGCTTCTGGGCCCCCCCTGCGGCTGCATCCCTTGCAGGGTCTATTGTTATGTATGATGAACATATGATGATGGTAGGGATTAGATTATGAGCCCTTCTGAGGAACAGTTAGTGACAAGTTTATATATACTCTGTAAAGGTGCTGCATAAGATGTTGGCGCTATATAAATACTACATAGTAATAATTGATAATTGCCTGGCCAGGGAAGATTTACAAATACCTGTGCAGTCCTGCCCATAATTTTTTCTTCAATACATTTTTATTGATGATAACAAAATTATGATGTGAACATTCAATAAGTAATGTTAAAAAGTGCTTAAAGAAGACTTGAACTAAAAAAAAGTCACTAAATTGAGACTCTTTATCCCTTAGTAATTAATTATTAGATAAAAAAAACACTTGTCACATGCAATATAAAAATATATATAGTTGCACAGTTCAACTGTGAGTAAAAGGTTTTTTTGAGACTGGCAGGCTCCATCTTGCAGCTTTCACTCCATGGGAGGTGCAGAGTCAGATTCCCTGGGCGGTGTTACAGTTGTCCCATTCACACCCACTGAACGAGATTTACAGCCCTGTGTCATGATGTCATCAGCAGTCGCCTTGTCACAGGACACTGACACTGTAAGACTGATGCTGCTGCACTGTAGTAACACAGGAGTTCACATGTAAAGCAAGCTGTTTCAGCTGATTTTCTCAAGCATCCAGCAACCCCAGTCTACCCTAGTTAGCGCTGCAGTAGGAATCCCCTCTTATTTCAACCATCTCTTGCCCCCCTTTCTCCTCCTGTAGTTAGCATGGTAGGCAGGGGCAATACCCTGTTATGTGATCCAGCTGCCCTAGTCTCCCCTGTAGTTAGTGCTGCAGAGGGAAGCCCCTAATTGAGACTCTGAAGCTCTAACCTGTGAAGCTGCAGCCCAGTGATGTATGACAGTCATACATCACTGCTGTGCCCTGTGTAGCTGCTGCACTCTTTTTGCTCCAAGGAAGTGACTTCTTGATACAGCCGCTGGGTCTTGAAACTGATGTCACCTCTGAAGCTGCAGCACTGTGCGTCTGATGAAAGAGTACACTCTGTGTACAAGTCTCTACTTCACGGAGCAGAGAGCGTGAAGCAGCTAGAGGGCACAGCAGTGATGTATGACTGTCATACATCACTGCGCTGCAGCTTCACAGGTTAGAGCTTCAGACTTTTAATTTAGGGGATTCCCTCTGCAGCACTATGTATAGGGGAGACCAGGGGCTGGATAATGTCAGAGGGGATTCCCCCTGCCTGCCACAATGTACCTACAGGGGAGTGCTGAGTCGGACACCATATCTCATAGCTGTATTAGTTTGATGCAGGCTCCTTTTCCCCCTTCCTTCGTCTGCTGGGCTCTGTGCTGTGCAGGGGGGAGGGAGATCCTCCTCTGTGCTCTCAGGCATGCATCTGCTGGGCTCTCTGTTGAGCACTGCCCCTCTACTCAGCTTCTAGCCTCTCTCTCCCCCCTCCACCATCTGCTCTGCTATGCTCTCTCGTGCCTCCTTCCCTCCGATGTCTGCCGTCCCTCCTCCAATAGCTCTCTCTCCCTCCCCTCTCGTCCCTCCGCTGTCTGCTCCAGTGAGTCCGCTCTGCCTGTCATTTCCCCTTCTTCTGCCTTCCGAGGAGACGCCAACTGACTACGTAAACAAAACATGCCTGCAAGAACTCTCGCGAGCACATAACATAGTGGGTGGCATTTAGCTGATTACAAGGTTTCCCAGCGTTCTGTTCAAGCCTGCTGCCGCGGCAGCCAACGTAAGAGGTGGGAGGGGATTATTTCAATAATTTATATTATAAGTTTTTTACATGTTTTTATCATATATTGCACACTTTTTTGGCTATGATTTTTAAAAAGGATTCCGATGGGGTTTTTTTAAATTTAGAGTTCAGGTCCACTTTAACATAGCTAGAATTTGCTCATAAACAAGGAGCAGTAACATAGATACTTTACTTTGCTTATTTTACTATCTTGAAGTACAAATTTAGTACACAGTTTGATGATTATGTCTAGTTTCGACCATATCAGTTCCATTGCCAGCAGGTATGCTGGATTTATATTTGTTTTGAAAAGGTGGTGGGCCGTTTCACCCTCCAAAGATGTAGTAGTAATTTGGACATTGGGAAGGTAGAGGTGTTAGCGAACTTCGTAGGTCTGGGGGGGGGGGGGGGGGGGGGGTTGGCAGTCCTGCCCATAATTATTCATACCCCTGGCAAATTTTGACTTAAAGTTACTTTTATTCAACCAGCAAGTAATTTTTTGACGGGAAATGACATAGGTGTCTCCCAAAAGAAAATAAGATGATGTACAAGAGGCATTATTGTGGAAAAAGTGTCTAGTCCAAAAATATTTATACCCTTCACAAACTGTCACAGTCTGTGGGAAACTCCAAAATTCTATACCATTCCGAATGGTCCAAACTGTTCTAAAGCATCCTAATTACCCTGATTAATTGGGAACAGCTGTTTTAATCAACTCAACAGGTGAAAAACAGCAGCTCTCTGCAGTTGGTTTGTGGACAGTCATGGCTAAGACAAAGGAGCTCAGTGGGGACCTGCGGATGAGCATTGTGGCTGCTCACAAGTTAGGAAAGGGCTACAAGGCCATTTCTTTTTTTTTTCAAACAATCTTTATTTCAAGAGAAGATAAACATATAAAGAAATACAGCAGACAAAGAAAAGGCAGCTGTTAGCAGACATAGAGTTTTTAGAAAATAGCATAATATGTTTAGCCTGATGGCATAAGGTTACACTTAGATCAAATTAAAGAAACATGTACATTATAATAAGTGCAAGTAAGTTTGAGCAGAATTAGTTTTTAGATTTCAGTTTTTAGTTTTTAGTTTTGGTCAAGAAGTGGTCATTATTATGTCAAAAAAGAGAAGAGGGAAAGTATAGGCCCACACCCACAGATCAGCCATCAAGTATTTTAATAAGCTCCAGCTCTTTCATAGGATCCGCATCAGCCAGTTTGCCTCGTCATGATAAATCGAGAATCTGCCAACATCAGTTGAAATATAGCTAAAGACCACAGATAAATAAAGAGGAGATGGATGGTCGTGCAGTGGAAGCCGCAGATGAGCGGTAAGTATCAGTCTTGAAAAACGTACCACTGTGACCACATAATGATACATTTTTCAGACATTTCTTCACTCGTATGTATCAGCTCTTCCATCTCGGCTATTTGGTCTATTTTTTGAAACCAGAGGGAAATGGAGGGTGGTTCTAATGATTTCCACTTTAGCGGGATACAAGCTTTAGCTGCATTAAGTAAATGTTTAACTAACGACCTCTTGTAGGATCGTACCGTGTCTCTAGTTAAATGCATTAAGAAAACTTCCAGTTTCCATTCAAGGTTTTCGCTTGCAATTTCTGCAATCAGAGATTGGACCTGTCTCCAGAAAGGGACAATTTTAGAACAATTCCACCAAATGTGGATCAAATTTCCACTTGCATTCTCACACCTCCAGCATGTGTCACGGACGGTTGTGGGGCCGCAGGCGCGTCCTGTAACCGCCCGTGAAGAAAAGCGATCGCACTCGATTCTCTGCATCGATTGCGCTTCAAATCGATACAATCTGGGTTGAGTGTGTAGGGGCAGCTGAAGTCTTTTTTTCCCAGCAGAGAGATAGCACCAGCCCAACTGCTGGATGGCTCTTTTGATATGCTAATGAGCCTGGGCCCAGAGAGTCCCTGGCTTCAAGCTGTGCTGATGGCCCATCCATCAGGTATAGACCATGACAGAAGCAATCTAGTTGGGAGAAAAGCCAGACCCTCTGGCTCCCTCCCAGCAGGGGAGCTGACACCTAGCTAGCTGCCCCAAACTTCAAAGAGCCTTTGCCTGGGAATGACCTGCTATCAATCCCAGGGGTATCTCATATTCCATAAACTGCTATATGTATCATATTTTCTGTGTTGCCAGGCTGGCAGACCCTCCAAACTAACAGAGCATGCTTGGCCCTATCTGGCGCTGGTTCTGAAGAAATTTCAGACCATTCTGAGGGAAAGACTGCCAGTTAGGCAGTTCGAAAGTGCCCTGCTGATACCACAAGGGTCCCACCCCTCATGTTTGGTATCAGGCTGCTGGGTACATCGAGGCAGACCTGAAAATATTAGTAAATCTGCCCTGACCTGTACGGTTCTGTGAGATAGAGCCCATATATGGTTAAGGTATGATTTCTGGTTCCCAGGACAAGGGGAGGACTCATCTCATGTTCTAAGGGGGTGTGTGGGCCCGCCCTCACTCCCTCCTACTGAATCAGGGGCATAAGAATGGCAGAGGACCCAAACTCAGTGTCCTCCACCCTGAAAACATCTTGAACTCATCGGTGCCAGCTTGAGGATATGCTGGCATCCACCTGGTCTGAACTCTGAACTTTGATTGAAACCCAGAACTCTGATTTTTCCCACAAAAAGGACATCTTTCCAGGAACTAAGTATTTTTCTCCCTTCTTTTATTTTTTATACTGGCTATTACTGTTTTAATAATTGTTGATTTTAATAATTGTCTGTATATATTAATTATTTATATTGCGTGAATAAAAGACTTTCTCCAAGTCATTCACTGTCCGCTACCCTGCTTATCAGCACACACAGAACTGATCCCGGGTCTCTGAAGATACGCTACTGTTTGTTTGTTGTTGGCTAGACAGAATACCGTGTGTTTAACCGTTTTATTCGCAGGACTAGTCAGTCAGTAAATCGGGTCCACTGGCCCATACCAGTGGTGGTGGCAGATACCGTGGAATCGTGTGTACGTTGTAATTACCCGTGTCTCACAGGCTCCCTTCTGGGTTGTCAACAAGAGAAGTGGCGCTCTGGCAAAAATTCACAATATATCAAAAGTCCATGTACAGGAGACCTAAAATTGTAAAATGTCCATAAGCATCTAAAATTTTCACTATATCTTCTTCTATTGCTGAAGCGTAATCTACTGCAGATCCTGATTCAATGGCATGTGAGTGGACCACCACCAACACCCTTTGTGTGCCACTCACCGCTGAAGTAGACCAACCAATGGTCTATATGCACCTTGGGACCGTTCCCGGGTCGTCCCCCACCTCTCGATCAAAGCTCTTTACCTCCAGATGCAGTTTGTCATGACCTCAATAAAAAATGCTCAACATAGCGTAATACTGCTAAAAAAGTTTTAATGATAAAAAAAAACTATTGCACTTACAATCTCCAAGAAGGTTTAAAAGTATGAGTAATTTTGGCACGGGCTCTCCCCCGCATAGGTGGCCGGGCTGGCTGGCTCCCTTCTGGGTTGTCTGCGGCTAATTCTTAACATTGGCATTGACTGCGACCAGAGTTCGCACGATCTGTGCGCTGGCACCGTTTAGAAGGCCAAGTGCGGTCAGACCACTAGGGCTCCTGTGACAGCATGTATCTGTGACCGCAGGGAAAAGCCTGTGGAGCCTAGATGGAGTTCTATACCAGTGGGAGAGTAGCTTATAATTTGTTTCTTGTATGAGTACACTACGAGAACTTTTGTGTGTTAGGATACACACTTTCTCCCAGTCCTCCTCACTTATTGTGATTTGCAAGCGCTGTTCCCACGCACCTTTAAAAAGAGCTTCTGGCCCTTGGTTTATAGAAAGAAGTAGCTGATACATAGAAGCGACCAAGTGTTTTTGGGGTGTTTTTAGCAGCACCATTTGTTCAAAATCTGTTAATTCCCTATTAACCTTGCTACATACAAGGCCATTTCTAAATGTTTTCAAGTTCCAGTGGCCACAGTGCAAAGTATTATTAAAAAATACAAGATGTTCCACACTGTGGAGAATCTCAGAGGATGTGGTCTGAAGCCAAAAGTGACACCTGTGCTGGCCAGGAGGATAGTGAGAGAGGTGTAAAAGAATACAAGGATCGCCACCAGGCCATCCTAGTGAATCTGGGCTCTGCTGGTGGCAATGTCTCAAGGCAGACAATCCAACGGACACTGCCCACTGCTGGGTTCTACAGATGCAGACCAAGGAGGACCCCATTTCTCTAGATAAGGCACACAAAAGCTCGCTTGGCCTTTGCAAATGCTTATCTGGACAAAGAAGAAGACTTCTGGTTTTCTTTGTTATGGTCAGATGAAACAAAAATTTTATTGTTTGATCACAATGATGTTGCCTTCATTTGGCGTGAAAAAGGAGAAGCCTTCAACCCAAAGAACACCATCATCACTGTCAAACATGGTGGTGGGAACCTAATGCTTTGGGGTGTTTATCAGCCAACTGACCAGGGAACCTAATAACAGTAAACGGCACCATGAAAAAAGAGTAAAACATGAGGATTCTCAACGACAACATCAGGCAGTCTGCAGAGAAACTTGGCCTTGGGTACCAGTGGACATTTCAACATGACAATGACCCAAAACACACAGCAAAAGTGGTGAAGAAATGGTTAGCAGACAACAACATTAACATTTTGGAGTGGCCCTGACTTGAGTCCTGACTTGAATTCAATTGAGAATCTGTGGAGGGAACGAAAGATCAAGGCGATGGCAAGAAGACCCTCCAACCTGAAAGATTTGAAGCTCATTGCTAAAGATGAATGGGCAAAAATACCTGTGGAGACATGCAAAAAGGTGGTCTGCACTTATAGGAAGCGTTTGGCTGCTGTAATAGCCAATAAAGGCTTTTCTATTGACTTTTTTTGAGAAGGGTATGAATATTTTTGGACTAGACACGTTTTACACAAATGTAAATAAAAGCCGAGAAACATTTTTTTCCCACAATAATGCCTCTTGTATATCATCTTATTATCTTTTGGGAAACAACTATGTAATTTAACGTCAAAAATTACTTGCTGGTTGAATAAAAGTAACTTTAAGTCAAAATTTGCCGGGGGTATGAATAATTATGGGCAGCACAGTATATAGCCAGCAAGAGCACTGGAACGTTATACAATAGACAGTGGATAAATATGTATCTGCCCTCCCCATCAACGTCACTGTGAATCAGTTGGAAATGCACACGTTTTGTAATTAAAAGGGAAACACCGCAAGTGTGTGAGGTGAAAATTGAACTATAATGCTGGCCAATCCAGGGCCTGCATAGTGAGAGAGACATGACGCCATCCAAATGGGTCTCCTGCAGAGCAATAACATCCACATCTTGCTTCTGCAGGAAATTTAAAACCACTGACCGTTTTATCCAGGGGCCCCCAAACGTCAACATACTTCAGACGGCTGGGGGGCCTGAGTATACATAAAACGATGTAGAAGTCTTTGTGCACAGTGAAGCATACCCAGGTGACAACCCACAGTCCAATTGGACAGCAGTGTTACCTGATGTGGAATTTGATTGAAAACCAGCAAATTACTGCTTTCTGGCTTCCATGTGGATGGGTGGTGCCAGCACTGCTATTTCATATGTGGACCACCAATATTTAAAGATGTAGCTGATCGCAGCTATTTTTTTAATATAATTAGTGTTGGGTGCCGGTAAAAAATGCTCAGGGGGCCACATTTGGCCCACGGGCCTTAGTTTGAGGACCACTGGTTTAACCTTTCTACAGAGGCCCACCAAACACTGAAAAAACATGCCGGATCCACCAAACAAATAATGCACTGAAAAAACCTAAACAATAACATAAAACAACAGAACCCCTGCTCTTGACATAACACAGTTAGCCAGAGCTTATCCCAGAGTAACTCATTGGATTGAAAGGCACCAACCACAAGAAATACCAGGGATGAACCATCCACGGCATTCCAAACAGGAAACATAGGGCAGTACTGAATAAACCAGTAGGGGGAAACACCCGGTTGGACGCTCAATGTCAGCATGTACAACTATCGGAGGAAGAGCCCCCCTCCGGGCTATCATTGGTGGAGCGGGGAGTGAACTACCCCACCACAAACCTGCAGTGGGGAGTACCCCTTTCCCCTGGCCCGGCCTCAACACAACAGCCCCGGGGAGAACCCACAGACCCAATAGAACCAGTAACGCTAACACATATTGAACACGTGATCTGAGATATGAAAATGAAGATAGACATATATAACAGATCCAGTAAGGCCCTATATAGAAAGGAGATAATGAACCTAAGTCCCCATAAAATAATACAAGTAAACTATAAGGGATTGCAAAAACCAGGCCTAACATGACTAATAGAGTTGGCCTGAACAGTTCGCCGGCAGACAGCACCCGGTGAATTTTAGCTGTTCGCATTCTCGGCAAACTGCGACCATATGGTGCATTTGACCCACCCCCTATACATCATCATGGAGCCAAACTTTGACCCCTTACATCACAGTTAGCAGACACATTAATATTATTATTATTATTTTTTATTTATATAGCGCCAACATATTCCGCAGCGCTTTACAAAGCACAATAAGACAAGGGGAACATAGATACACTAACAAAATGTACAACAGCGTTCCAAGCAGCACAAATATTGTGACAAAACAGTAAACATTAGGAGGATGACCCTGCCCTTGCAAGCTTACAATCTAATGGGTAGTGGGGGACACACTAGGTAAGGGGGTGGAGGATGGATGAGGCAGTGACCCTTTGCCTCTGATTACATTGTGTCAGATAAGTAAATAAGGGCTATAGAATGTTATAAGCTTGTCTGAAAAGGTGTGTTTTAAGAGTGCGTTTGAAGATGTCCAGGTTTGGAGCATGACGTACAGGCTGTGGAAGAGGGTTCCAGATAAGGGATGATGCTCGTTTAAAGTCTTGGATGCAAGCATGAGAGGAGGTGATCAGCTTAGAGGCCAGGAGAATTACTTGGGAGGAGCGGAGGTTGCGGGAGGGACAATATCTTGAGATTAGTGATGAGATGTATGGAGGGCACAACCCATGGAGGGCTTTGTATGTTAGAGTCAGGAGTTTAAACTGGATCCTCTGGGTAATGGGTAACCAGTGGGGAGAACGGCACAGTGGGGCTGCATCGGAAGAGCGTGTTGAGAGGTGAATGAGACGGGCCGCTGAATTTAGAAGGGATTGGAGAGGTGCTAGCCTTTTTTTTGGTAGACCACAGAGCAGGGTGTTGCAGTAGTCTAGGCGGGAGATGATTAAGGCATGTACAAGCATTTTGGTGCCTCTTGTGTGAGGAAGGATACGGAATATATTTTTTAGCTGGAAATAGCAGGTGGTGGTTAATGAGGCAATGTGAGGTTTAAAGGAGAGCTCTGAGTCAAGTATAACCCCCAAACAGCAGGCCTTAGTGGTTGAGGTTATTGGGGTGTTGTCTACCATTATGGTTGCAATTGGTGGGGGTGTAGATAGCGATGGTGGAAAAATCACAATTTCCATTTTACTCATGTTGAGTTTGAGGAAGCGGTAGGACATAAATGCAGAAACGGCACGTAGACAGTCGGGGACTCTAGATAGTAGTGATGACAGATCAGGAGCTGAGAGATAGATTTGGGTGTCATCCGCATAGAGGTGATACTGGAAGCCAAAAGAGTTAATTAGTTGTCCCAGGCCACAAGTGCAGACTGAGAAAAGAAGTGCCCCAAGAACAGAGCCTTGAGGAACACCAGCAGACAGTGGGCGTGGGGAGGAATTGGTGTTAGAGAAGGACACAGTGTAAGAGCGTTCAGAGAGATAAGAGGAGATCCAAGAATGTGCTTGTCCCTTGATTCCTAAAGATGACAGTGTCTGCAGAAGCAGAGCATGATAAACCGTGTCAAAGGCAGAAGAAAGGTCAAGGAGTATTAGAATGGAGAATTGGCCTTTCGATTTAGCTACCAGTAGGTCATTAGCAACCTTCGTGAGGACAGTTTCGGTGGAATGGTGTGTGCGGAATACAGATTGAAAGGGGTCAAGTAAGGAGTTGGTAGAGAGAAAGGCAGACAATTCTGAATGGATGTGACGTTCCAGCAGTTTAGAAGCAAAGGGGAGGAGCGAGACAGGACGGTAATTGGATAGAGAAGTTGGATCAAGACAGGGTTTTTTTTTTAAGTGGTGTGATGATAGCTTGTTTGAATAAGGAAGGAAAAGTGCCAGTGGAGATAGAAAGATTGAATAGAGTTGTTAGAGCGGGATTAAGGGAGGAGGAAAGCTGGGGGATTAGATGGGAGGGAATGGGGTCCAGGCCACAGGTAGAGAGATGTGCTTTGGAGATTAGTGAGGAAAGACACTGTTCAGTGAGTGTGGTGAGTGGTCTTGTGGATCGGGGGCGGGAGAAGGCAGTTAGCAGTGGGCGAGGGTGTAGGCGGTCAGAAGGAATCTACAGGTGATGGTTGAGCTGGTAAAAGTGGTTGCGTGTTGAAGCTAGTACATATTGCATCAATCTTGCTTGTAAATTATGATGCAAAGTCGTCAGCTGACAGACATGTGGTAGGGGGAGGAGGTGGGGGACGAAGTAGGGAATTAAAGGTGTTGAACAATTGTTTTGGGTTGTGGGACTGTGAGGAAATGAGCGAGGAGAAATAAGACTGCTTAGCAGAGGTGAGGGCATCCCTGAGCTCCTGCATAGTTTGTTTTTAGTGGTGGAAGTCCTCTACAGCAGTGCTCTTTCTCCAGCACCTTTCTGCCACCCTGGAGCGCCTTTTCAGCTTTTTGATTTGTTCAGTGAGCCAGGGCTGCCTGGTAGTTTGGCGGGGGCAGGTGGTGGTGAGTGGGGCAGCTGAATTCATGGCAGAGGAGACTACACTAAATAAGTAACTGGATGCTGCCTCCGGGTCTGTGTAGTGTACTTAGAGGTTGCCAGGCCTCAGTCAGGGTATTCAGATCCAGGTTGCAGTAGTTCCTGCGCATGACCATATGGTGTAGTGTTGGAGGAGTTGACGGTAGAGAAGAATTGATGGAGAAGGTAAGAAGGTCCCCCCAGCCAGCCAATCATGCGTTTGGCTGTCCTAGCAAAACCTCTGGCTACCTATATATCTAGCAAAACATCTGGCTACCTATATATTACAATCTCCAATGATGATAGAGGGTATATCAGTGGAGAGGAACTGGAGAAGCCATGCTGAAAAGTGATCAATGAAAGTAGAGGCTGGACCGGGCAGGCGGTAGATAACAACAATCTGAATGTGGTATGGAGAGTAGAGACGGACAGCATGAACTTCAAAGGATGAGAGTGAGAGTGCGGGCAGTGGTGTGAGTGGCTTAAAGGAGCAGTGTTCAGAGAGGAGGATCCCCACCCCGCCTCCCTGTTTGTGGCCAGGACTAGGGGCATGACTACATTTTAGACCACCATGTGTTAGAGCAGCTGGAGACACCGTGTCTGATGGAGTTAGCCATGTCTCAGTGAGCCCCAGAAAGGTGAAAGTGTTGGAGATAAACATGTCATGAATAAAGGCCAGTTTATTACAGACTGAGCGGGAGTTCCATAGAGCCCCAGATATGGGGAGGGGAGAGCTAGGAAGAAGGGGGATGTCAATAAGGTTGTAGGTGTTCTGGGAGGGGAGGTGGTAGGGTTTGTTATTGGTGGAATGAGTTGTAGTCTGAGCAGTGTGAGGTCTAGGAGTGGGCCCTGGGTTTGGTGATATGTCCCCAGAAGCCAGGAGTAGTAGTAGGCAGAGCAGAGAGATGTGGGGGTGAGACTTGTGTGTATGCAAGTTAGGTTTAGTGAGAGCAGAGGAGGGGTAGTGTGAGCAGAGAAATAGGAATAGTTCGTGGCTAGAGAGAAGGGGAGACGATAGCAGAGAGGGAGCAATGAGTATGGTGTTGCTGGCAGTGGGAGGATGAAGTGACATGTGAATTTTCAGGAGCAGAAGGCAAAATGAAGTGGTTGAGAGAAACATCTTATACATTTTGAAGTACTATATAGGGAGATAGATAGCTGACAGCAGGAGGGTGGGGTATGTTTAGATACAGGAATTGCAGAAACAAGCAAGCATATGGTGAAACAGATAAAAACCAGTTAAATAGCAAACCATGTAACCGAAGTGCAGAGTCTCCTGGCAGTTCCCTCTGTTCCCTTCTGGTCTAATTCGGGTCTTTTGATGTGCACTTCAAATTATGCACATAAAATTAATGCACATCTGACTACAGTCATATCTGACTTAGAGACTAGATTAAATAGACAGCAGAAGGGATGGAGATGTGTGCTGGAATGAGGATCAGGTGTGAATGGCCAGGCATGGGCTGTGGGAGGCTGGGTCAGTCTACAGACATGCAAATTATGACTAATTAATTAAAGGGAAGGTTCAAGCAAAATAAAAAAATGAGTTTCACTTACCTGGGGCTTCTACCAGCCCCATGCATTGCGTAAGTTTTTGCGCATTCTCGCTAGTGCAGGATTATTAACATATACATTTTTACGCATTACTGGTTCAATGCGTAAATTTTTACGCATTGAACCAGTAATGCGTAAAAATGTATGTGTTAATAATCCTGCACTAGTGGGAATGCGTAAAAACGTACGCAATGCGGCCCGCCGACCTCCGAGGTCGGAAAGCTGCCAGCGGGGGACTGGGGCAGTAGTGAGTGACTACGAGGGCACAGGATGGCTTCATGGGGCTGGTAGAATCCCCAGGTAAGTGAAACTCATTTTTTTATTTTGCTTGGACCTTCCCTTTAAGCACACATTGCAGCATAAGGCCTGGCACCAGGAAATGGTCACAATTATGTATGCGTACCATAAAGTTAAAAGCAATGCAGGTAAAAGTTGAACATAAGCGAGAGTTGTTTGATTGCAGAGAGAAATTGCATGAAGACAGATATGAAATCAGATGCAGATCGTATGCGTACCTGTAATGAGAAGAATGTGGTGTCAGTTCAGAGAATAAGCAGATCTCTATGTGCAGTTAAGTAGATCTTTCTGGTCTAATTCGGGTCTTTTGCTGTGCACTTCAAATTATGCACTTAAAATTAATGCACATCTGACTACAGTCATATCTGACTTAGAGACTAGATTAAATAGACAGCAGAAGGGATGGAGATGTGTGCCGGAATGGCAGCCAATCAGCTAGCACCCCCCCCCCCCTGGACCCCCCACCCACCTATTAAAAAGCAGTTGCAGTAGTCATATTGGATTCATTCTCTGCTGGCTGCTGACTGTTAGTAAGAGCAGGGTCAGACTTGCTGCAGATAGGTAGGGAAAGCATTAGCTTGGCCTGTGTTTTTGTTCCTCACTTGCTGTGAAAGAACCCCAAACAGGCCATTTGAGGGCTAGTACATCGATCTCCTGTGGTTTTTGTTTTTTGTGTGTCACACTCCACAGCCCACTGACACCCAGAGTCAGTACTGGTTCTAGACTTTTTGCTGCCAGAGGCAAACTTGTGAGGATGTGCCCCCACCCCTGATTTGGAATGATCGCACAGTGTCACGGACGGTTGCGTGGCCGCAGACGGCGTCCATGAACCGCTCGTGAAAAAATGCGATCGCAATCGATTTTCTGCACCGATTGCGATTAAGATAGAATCTGAATTGGCTGTCTGTGGCTATCTGCAGTCAATCTGGGCTCTCTCTTTCTGTTCAGCAGAGAGATAGCATTAGCTTAACTGCATAATGGCTCTGTTGATTTGCTAATGAACTAGGAACAGACTCTTGTGTTCAAGAGACTAGTGTTTATTTTTAATTACCTGGGGACACAGGATTCTGCACTCTGGCAGAACTTCAGATAGGTGTCAATTGCTCCACCATTTGGTGAGCCTATTCAAAGAACTGCTTCCCACAGACTGGCCAGAGCCAGGTGGCCAGTTTAGAGTACATGGAGTTTATGATTTTTAACATGTTTTAGGAATACCGTTCATAGGAGAGATGTGGAAGTTATCTCATTCTGCTGGTGCGGATCTTGTGAATATTTTGATATTAAATTGAGGCCACTGATATACCCAGAACCCGAGGTATTCCGCTATTTCGTAACCGGGCATGCAAAAGCGCCCAAGTTTGGTGTCATATGAACTGTCATGTTTTGAGGAATATGAATCTGTGCCCGTTAAGTGTGTGCGGGAAGTGTACGCCGAGATATGGAAAATGTCATATTTGGGAATTCACCCAGGGAATTAACCGCACCCTGTCCAACCCCTGGGCTGGACCTGAGATTCCACCCAAAGAGGGGGATCAGTCAAAAGTGTTTGACAGGGGCTCCTCCCTCAGTCCTCCAAATCCCATCTACACAAGAGCATGCTGCTAGCCAGAGGACCATGTGGTTAGCGGCCATCTTGTCTGAACTTTGCTCCTGATTCTGAAACAAAGGAACTTTACGAGTTTTCCCAGAAAGGACATATTTCCACGATCCTAAGTATTTTCTCCCTTTTATTTTCATACTGGCTATTAATGTTTCTATAATTGTTGATTTTAATAATTTTCTGTATATTTTATATTGCGATTTAATAAACAACGCTAACGTAATTTGTTTATTCAGCTATCCTGCTATTCAGCTGCACCAACTGAACCCTGACTTCTGAAGAGTCGCTACTATTTTTGCTAGCTAGATAGAATAGCGGGTGTTTAACTGTTTTTATTTGCAGGTCTAGAATCAGCCAGTCAGGGGGCTCCTCTGTCCCATGGTAACAGAGGTGGTGGCAGTTATACTCTGAAATAGTGTGTAATTTGTAATTACCGTAACTCACAGGCTCCCTTCTAGTCGGTCTGCTGCCAAAATTCCAGCGGTTTCTGCGCACCGATTGCGAAAACAGCTTGCATGGTCTGTGTGCTGAAACAAATTGGAAGGCATTGTGCTTTCTGGCCACTAGGGGCCCTGTGACACACAGCACCTGACAATTTACTCTGCTTCATTTAATGTTCTCACATGACATGCTGCAGCTCAATACAATAGCACACTGGCTGGCTGTGAGTCTGTGACAAACAAACTGCTCACCCTCAGCCACTCCATTCCTGCTCAGGAAGGTGCACACAGTACAAAAATGCTGCACCTGAAATCTTTGTGCCTGATGCAAATGTTTCACCTTGCCTCATGAGAGAACCAGCCCTGCCCAGAGCACACTACATTAAGTTGCACGCACCGTACCAATTCAGTGCATTATTATTTCACTGTATTCACTGTATTCTGATACTCTGTGTGTGACACTCCACAGCCCACTGACACCCAGAGCTGTGTGAAAACTAGTGCTGTTGCTACATTAAGTTGCACACACAGTACCACTCGAGTGAATTATTTGAGGGAATGTAATGTGATTTCTGCCCTTTAGGGATTAAAACCTGACTTTGCGTCAACTACGTAATTTTTGGTGGGACTTTTGGCATGGATTCCCCTCTGGCATGCCCCAGTCCAGGTGTTAGACCCTTTGAAACAACTTTACTATCACTTTTGTGGCCAGAAACAGTCTTTGTAGGTTTTAAAATTCACCTGCCCACTGAAATCTATGGCGGTTCGCATGTTTGCAAACATTTGCAGAAGTTCACGTTTGCTGTTCGTGACATCTCTAATGACTAACAAATAAAGCCAGGCTGCAAGGAAAGAGGGTCATTAGTAAACATATAACAGCAATACAAAGGATGAGCATGTTCCTGTAAAAGAGAACAGATTAAAGGCAAAGATGCACAATACACACTTAGCTTAAAGCGGATCCGAGATGAAAAACTAAATATAACAAGTGACTTGTCTATATATCTTATCTAAAGTTTAGATAGTTTACACAGCAAATCTATCTTCAAACAGCTTCAACAGTATATTAATATTTTTTCCTGTGATACAATGGGAGCAGACATGTTTTCTGCTTGTCACTATTACACAATTACACACACAGGCAAGCTTATCTGTATCTAGGTATGCTAATTTGCATATTCTGTGAAAACTCCACTCTTATCTCCTCCATTACACAGGCAACTGATCTGTATCTGCACTGCAGCTCTCAGATTGTGAAAACTCTGCCTCTGAAATCTATAGCTAGTAACACCTTTTTCACCTGCCCAGACTGAAATCCCACAATCCCTTGCAAGCGCCAAGGCACTCTGGAGAAGCTGTGGGTGTGGCTTATTTAGTTTATAGGAAATTAGGGTATTAAAACAAAACAAAACAAGTATTTGGCTTGAGGAATGCCCTATAAACTATATGTAAGGAACACAATTATGCAATGAGTAAAAGTTCATCTTGGATTCACTTTAATAGAAATAAGGCAGTATGCCTCAACAGTCATTCATACAGTAAGTCTGGAAGGCCTGTGCATAACCACAGGGCTTCAATCACACATAACTTGCTGCAGTAGGAAAACGGGAGCAAACTCACCGGGGGGGGGGGGGGACCCCAGATAATGCAAACTGGAAAAGGGGGGGTAAAGGTGCACAAATGGCATATGTCCGCCCATGGGCAAGTCAGAAATTAGGGCCCCAGTAAACTAAACAACCATAGCACCAGGTGCAGATGTAGAAGATCAGTTATAGACATTACAGGTTGTGGGGAGTTGAAGCTGCTGTCCAACCATGACTCCAACCATGCCGAAACATCAGAGGCAGAGTCGAAAAAATCCGTTTTACTATTCACATTCACTCGTAGACAAGCTGAAAACAGCATGGCATACTTAAAGTCAAGTTGACGAAGATTACGCTTAACTTCTTGGAAGCTGGCCCATTGTCTCTGTGTCTCAACTCCAAAATCCGGAAAGATAGACACCTCCACGTTGTCTAGGCGTATATTTCCTTTTTCACACGCAAGGCGGAGAACCGTGTCCCGGTGTAAGGCTTGACAGGTTATGTCCCCAATCAGTCTCTATGCCCCAATCTATTGCCACGGCTCTGAGTCTGACCCACGGTCTGACCCACCTATAGACAAGCCCCCGCGTGAACAGGACACTTTATTTGTCTCCTGACTACTCCCAGGTCTTAACGTGCAAGGCATACAGACTGAAGTAGAGAGGACAATAACCCGCCAGAACACCACTGAGGCAAGTATAACACACTTCAATAGTTCATAAGTATAACACAGGACTAGTACCTTTATTTAGGTGGATGAGGCCCTCAGCATCGATTGTCAGTAATGACAGATGGTTCAGGAAACAGGCAGTTCATGCAAGATCCACATGCAAGATTATCCAGGAAACAAGCAAGGGTCAGTCCAGATATAAACTAGAGTGCCCAGTAAACAAGCAAGGGTCGGTCCAGGCAGCAGGCAAGAGTCACCAGGTAACAAGCAGAGGTCAGTCCAGGCAGCAGGCAAGAGTAACCAGGCAATAAGCAGAGATCGGTCCAGGCAGCAGGCAAGAGTATCCAGGTAACAAGCAGAGGTCTGTCCAGGCAGCAGGCAAGAGTATCCAGGTAACAGGCAGAGGTCGGTCCAGGCAGCAGGCAAGAGTATCCAGGTAACAAAGCAAGGGTTAGTAACAGCAGACAAAAATGGTCAAACACAAGCCAAGGTCGAGTTCCAGTAATTCAGACAATGTGAATGCGCACCCATCAACTAGCCTCAGCTATGCTTACCACGGGCGATGACTGGGTGCACTCTGCAAGCTTAAATACAATTTTCATCCAATCAGTGGCCGTCCACACTCCGCACATCCAATCACACAGCGGTACACCTACCTAGGTGTCAGCTGTAGTGTCAGCTGACACCGTGCTGTCAGCTGAATAATGTTTACATCTGTGTAAGGCGAACTGGGAACGCGCCCTCCGCCTATCAGAATGTGTGGCCTGCGTTCCAGCAGCAGCGTCATCAGCGGGGAACAAGCGCCAAGACCCGGAAGCGACGGATTCCTCCTGGAAACATTATTATTACCAAGCAGGTTCCTTATACCCGGTCTTTAAAGTGAAGCAATCCAATACCAATGAATGTGTGCGGAGGGGCCCCTTGAATCGGGACCCGAGTAGTCAACGGAGAATGTGCCAGTGAAGGTCTCAGCGCTATATTGCGAGAGAAGTAGGTCTTCCAAAAAGCGCGCTGGATCGACCCCTCAGCCTTTTCAGGCAGGGTTACCAGATGGATGGTGTTCTGGCGAAGGCTGTTCTCCGTGTCCTCTTGTCGCACCACTATAGCTTTCAGCTGCGCCTGCATGGCTCGAGTCTTCTGCAAGACAGGTCAGAAGTCGTCCTCGAGTAGTGAAGTCGGTCTCACCAACACGCTCTCTGAAGTTGCCCAAATAGGTGCGGAGAAATTGCAGGTCAGTCTTCACCTCGACCACCTGTACTGAGAGTGAATCTGCCAGGTAAGCATACATAGCAGTAATAGTCTCCAATATGCGAGCTGTGTCCTCATCCACCTGGGCGCCATCTTGGGTAGTACGCCTGAACTTGTCCAGAGGGCCTACAACTTTGTCTTTATCTTCCTCCTTTTTATCGGATGCTTTTGGAGGCATTTCACCAACAATCCATGCAGATGGAGAAGGGGAAAAGGCAGATGGGTCCGGCTGCAGTCTAGGATCACCCAGTGAGAAGGATTAAGTAGGATTATAGCAGCCTAGAGAGAGAGTCCTAGAAGCCGCGTCCTCTCACATGCTCATACAGACCACTCCCCCATGTGAATTCTTTTTAGTGACAAAGTGAAAAACTGTTAAAAATTTAAATTTTCTAAGTTTGTAAAATTTTTGTAAAACCGCAGAAATCCAAATGTTACAAAATAGCAATATTTGAGTAGGCTTGTATCTCTAGTTTTCAGAATGGTGACATTTATGGTTTCTCTTGGATGTTCCAGGGGCTTTGCTAAGAAAGAATGACACTATAATATTTGGTTAAAAAGAATGGCCTTGAAAAAAACATTGGTGCTACCTGTGGTTACCAGTTTGCTGTGTACCCAAAATGCTATCTGATTATGTATATAGGGTATCATTTTAACTGTGAAAAGCAGAAGAATAGAATTTTGGGTGTTTTAGGGTTGAGGCCCATGTCATGTGAATTCTTTTTAGTTATAAAGTAAAAAAAAAAAAAAAACTATAAAAAAAATTACATTTTCAACATTTTGGTCAAATTTCAGCAGAACCACATAAGTCCAAACGTTACAAAATAACAATATCTGAGTAGGCCTGGGTCTCTAGTTTTCAGAATGTTGACATTTATGGCTTCTTTTGAATGTTCAGAAGCTCCAAGGGCTTTGTTAAGAAATAACGACTCAATTAATTTTGGTTAGAAAAATGGTCTTGAAAAAGCCATTGCTGCTACTCGTGGTTAACAGTCTGCTGTATGCCAAAAAGCTATCTGATTATGTATATAGGGTATCATTTTGATTGTGACAAGCAAGAGAATAGAATTTGGGATGTTTTAGGGTTGAGATTTATGTCTTGTGAATTATTTTTAGTGACAAACTGAATCAAAATAAGCAACAGCATAATAATCTTTAAAGAAAAGCATCGCTTTGTTACAGTTTACAGAACTCCTGCAATAAATTTGCAGTGTGTCTACTTCCTGGTTTTGTGGAAGCAGAGAAAGGGTTAACATCCTGTTTTTACATATTAGCTGTGTCTGCCGAGACAAATTTCTGTGCTGACAAATTATACTTGGGATTACTTACAGATGAGGAGGAATTAGGCTTTTCTCTCTAAATACACAAATGTGCATTTCTCTGTGTTTTCCTTGTGTACTGTGCAATAGTTCAGGTCCACTTAAAGGGAAAATAACCTGTGCTAGGGGAGTAGTAATTATGTAAGATATATGATTTTCAAAAACTGACTGCAAACTTTTTTACAACCATGGCAACAGTACTATTAGGAGTACAGACTGCACACATTTCTGCATTAGTAATGAGCAGCAGGACCTCTTGATGCTCTCTTCATACTCCATGAAGAACAAGTTATAGCAGCAGGTTATAATAGTCTTATCCATATCCAGTCCCTCCACAGAGGAACTTTGCTGACTGAGGCCATCCTAGTCCCCCAGCCGTCGGGCCCTGCTCCACCAACCTGGAGTAGCCACCCTCCACCTGGTCTCCACGGGGTCTGCCAGGCTTATATAATCCAGCATCTGGCAGGGGCCCACCGAACTGGCACCTTACTACACAGGACATTAAATGCCAAGCGGGACATTAAATGGTATACAATAGGAAAGACGACAGGCCGGGCACCAGCTGAGTTACTATGCCATTTTATTTCATCCCATCCAATGACAGATACAGAGAAAAAGTCAGGCAGCAGGCCTAACAGCCGTTTCGCAAGCTTACAATGCTTGCTTCCTCAGAGACCCTCAGGTCTCTGAGGAAGCAAGCATTGTAAGCTTGCGAAACGGCTGTTAGGCCTGCTGCCTGACTTTTTCTCTGTATCTGTCATTGGATGGGATGAAATAAATTGGCATAGTAACTCAGCTGGTGCCCGGCCTGTCGTCTTTCCTATTGTATAGCTGAAGTCTTTACCAGAGGCACAGTGAGTGAGGCCAAGGACCCCCCAAAGTCTCTGCCATTCCAGCATTTGGTGCCGATTTCCTGCCAAGGTCTGATCCTTCTACAGGGACATTAAATGGGCTAGGTTGCACTGCAGGGGGTCTTACTTTCCACTGCTTTCTTTCTCATGTCCTCATTCCTCACTGCTCTTGTACACCTTCTGTCTCGCTATCCATCGTTTCTCTCCTTTCTCTCCTTACTCTTCTCTCTCTCTTCTTCACCATAGACTTGGGGGGCATCTGATTCAAATTATCGCTGGAGAAGCCTTTGAGTGCCATGTACTGCAGCAGATGTGCCCCTGGTACTTTCTCCTGGGTCCATTCTTACGGACCCCTCTAGCTATGACCACTTTCTACTCTATGCCTTTTATATGCATTGTAACTACTGTGTCTATCTAATGTATGTACATGTATGCACTGTGTATATACTGTATATCTACTGTACCTATGTATGCTTACGGTACCACCACTGACCCTGTTTGTGCCAAAACCAATACCGGGTACAACTCATGTTGTACTTGGTGAAATAAATTATTCTCTTTCACCCTGAAACGTTAGTGGCACGTTAAAACAACATTTAACGCAGAATAACTCACTGCAATGAAAAAATCAATGCCCCATTCACAGTGCACACGTTGTGTTGGTGACTAACGCTGCACGTTGAGCGAAAGTGCTGCAAACACGTTATTAGCAGCGCTGGACTGTTTGCACTTGCTCAGTAATGAGTTGGAAACATACTTTTCATTGCCTGTATGCTCTACTGTATGCAATCTTAAGGGGGCATTCAAAAGTTAACTTTTTGGGGGGCATTGCTTTGTAATTTGCATCAAAACGCAACGTACTACTGTGAAAGAGGCCTGATTCTAATTCTGAAAATCTAGCACCTTTAATGTGCAAATTTTACAATGGTTAACTTTTTTTAAAGGACCACTTCAGCGAAAAAAAGTAAGCAGTTAAAATCTGAGAGAACCGATAGGTTTTAGGCTAGTCCATCTCCTCATGGGGGATTCTCAGGGTTTTCTTTTGTTTTCAAAGCATTTCCTGATGGCAGTTTAACTTCCAAAATAGTAAGATACCAGCCAGCTTCCCTTCTCACTTGCACACTATTTTTTCAGTTATGGCCCGTACTCACGGGCTGCAAAAGTGGCCTGTCGCCAGCACACGTAAGCGTGTGGGCGACAGGCCGGCAACAGCTCCTCGCCAGGTCCCTCCGCGTACACACGCGGAAGAGGGACCAGCGGCGCGACGGAAGCTGTCGCCGACGTTCCTCCTCCCCCCCGCCAGAAGTTCCGCATACCTCAATGGAGGTTGCTGTCGCTAGTCCGCGTACTCACGCGGACTAGCGACAGTTGCGGCGGCTATTGCCGCCAGGCGATTGACCGCACCAATCGCCTGGCGACATCAGCGACGGGCGACAGTTCGGGGTGCGCGCCCGTGCGACGGCGCATACTCACGGGCGACCTGTCGCCGCAACACGCGCGCGCCGCGTGTTGCGGCGACAATTGTGGCCCGTGAGTATGGGCCATTAGTCTTAGCAACTGTCATTCATGAAAGGCTTATGAAAACAAAGAAAAACGTAAAGGTAAAGGAAAAAGGGGGGGTGGGGAGCATAAGTCATAAAGCCACATTGACTAAATTCAATATAAAAATATACAAATTTTATTAATGTCATCTTAAACAAGTTTTAAAAGAAAGCACCGGTACACACTGCCATAGAGCCTCACCCCGCACGCATCCAACAAACATACCACTACCTAGGATCACCTAATGTGATCGGGGATCCCGGATGGGTACAAACATAGGCCTGGGGAAATTCCTTGAACAAAGTGTCCTCCAGACGGGTCAAACAGCAAACTGACAATGTTCAAAAAATGCAGGGAAAAATCCGGATGCAGCAGCACAAGACAGCAAACAGTCAGTTAGCAAGCAAGCGAAGCCCAAATCAGTAGAAAAGGTAGCAGCAAAAGCACAAATGCGTATGAGCACAGGAAGGAAACATACTGTACCCACTCCAGACGCAGCCTAAATGGAGTCCAGTTAGCTCCTCACTTTTCAGGTATCTCGACCCCTTGATGGAAACTCACAGCTGGGGGAGTACCAGAAGATCCAATATCAATGGGTCCATGCATCAATGCTGCTGGGTATGGCTGTATAGATCACTCATGCAGTTTGTTGTAATGTATCACTCTGTATGATCAAAGGGCCGTGGGCTGGCTGTCGTCAGTCCGATGAACGCCCAGGGGCTGAGAGATGACCAGGCAAGGAACATGGATGGAAAATGGAGAGCATGCGGAGGTCTCCAGGCAGGGACCGTGCTAGCAGCACGCCAGCAGCCCTGACATGTTTCGCCGGGTCTACCGGCTTTTACGAAGGGAGGCGTGACAGGGAGGAATCCCCGCATCCAGTCATTTATGCAAGACGCGCAAGCGGACATGCAAATGTCCGCACGCGTCATTACGTATGCGTCATACGCGTCACCCGACTCCCCCTCCCATCCACAACCAATCATGGTGCCGGAAAAATGATCCCGGCGACTCGCGGCAGATGAAATGGCCAGCGTGGTTGGTCAGGACGGGGGGGGGGAAGAGAGGGGGCATGGCTGAAGAACGGGGACAAAATAAATTAACAAAAAAGAGAAGAATTAACTAAAGTGAACCAAACACAAACACACAGTCAAACAAAACAAAAACATTCAGAAATTATTCAAAATTATTCAAACATTGGTTTTGGAGCAGAGACAGCATATTCACAAAACATGTTAAATATGGACACAATAAAATTGCAAAATGCAAAAATATGTCCAAAGAGTGTGCCAGCATGGCACAATCACTTACAGTGAAACAAAAATAGTAATAATGATCGAATGCCTGCCGTGCAGCGATGCTGCACCAGGAAAGACAAGGAGACACAGGTGGGAACCAGACACGGGGGGAAAAAGGGAGAGAGAGTATATAGGGGGCGCATACTCCACAGACCAAGGCGAAGAGAGAAGGAGGGGTTGGGTGGGAGGATCCACAGTGATATGGATCAGGGGACAGAGTGAATCAGTTGGGTAAAAAGGCCGCGAAACCAACCGTTTCGTTAAGGCCAGGATGTTCAGTGGCCCCTAGCTCAAAAATCCATCTAGACTCTTTTTGCAAGAGCAGACGATCGTAATTGCCACCTCTGATGGTGGTGTGCACACGGTCGAGGCCGACAAAGCGTATACCTCGAAAATCGCCCCCATGCACAGATCTAAAATGTCTCGCAACCGGTGTGGTGGACGCAATGCTCTTGATGTTGGCTATATGTTCACCAATTCTCGATTTAAAATCGCGGCCCGTTTTACCGATGTAAAACGCGCCACATTGGCACATAAGAAGGTAAACCACAAAATGGGTATTACAATTTACATAGTGTTGTAAACGCCAACGGTGTCCACCAGGAAGAGTTACTTCCCTTCCGATGGCCAAAAACCGACAGACATTGCATCCACCACAACCGTAGGTCCCGGCTACGATACAATGGGGTCGTGTAACCGCAGTGCCCTTAAAGTGGCTCTTAACAATCAGGTCGCGGAGAGATGGTGCACGCCTAAACGTGACCTTAGGCTCAGATGTCACTAGAGGCTCAATTTTAGGATCATTGGTAAGGATATACCAATGTCGTTGCAAAATGCGAGTGATTTCTTTATATTGTGCAGAATAGCGCACACATAAACGTGTAGGATTGGCCTCATCTCTCCGGGGCCCGTGCACTGACAAGAGTGCACTGCGGTCAGCCATGCGAGCTCGCTGATAAGCCTGACGCAGTAAGCGATCAGGATATCCCCGGTCTCTAAAACGTGACCTAAGATTCATTGCTTCATTCTCAAATGCATCAGGAGACGAACAATTTCTCCTGACGCGGAGGTACTGGCCCACAGGGATACCCCTGACAGTATGTCCGGGGTGGAAACTATCAGCCATCAATAGGGCATTGGTGGATGTTTCCTTCCTGTATAAGCTCGTAGACAAGCAGCCCTGATCATCAATTATGACCCAGATGTCTAAGAACGAAATCTTCTCAGAGTCCATTGACATCGTAAAGCGTAAATTCTTCGTATTCAAATTGAGGACATTGACAAACTGGTAAAGTTCGTCAGATGTCCCCGTCCACACGATGAAGATATCATCGATGTACCTGTGCCACATCAACACGTGGCACAGGTACATAGAGAGTCCATCGTCTGAAAAAATCTCACGTTCCCACTCCCCCAGGTACAGGTTGGCATAAGACGGGGCACACGTGGTCCCCATCGCCGCCCCCTGCACCTGGAGGTAGTGTGACCCATCAAAAACGAAAATATTATTCAAAAGTAAGAATCTAAGTAGATCCAATAAAAAAATATTGTGGGCTGTTCGTCTAATATCGAGCTCACACAGGAAGGTTTCCACAGCAGCAACACCCAGATCGTGCGGGATGCTTGAGTACAGCGCCTCCACGTCCAGAGCCACCAGATATGCACCCTGGGGGACATGAACCCCCTCCAGAATTCTCAAAAGATGCATGGTATCCCTGACATAAGAGGGCAATGCCTGCACATGATTTGTATAAGAAGAAGAACAGTAGTCCCCTTAGTATCTATCAATAATAGTGTTCAAACCACAGTAATCTTAGATAATAATAAATCTTTATTGTTAAATTCAAGCGACATGATGATTAAAAACAATTAAAAACAACAATGAGGATCCCCTGGCCTCTTGCCATCCAGTTTCCCTTGTAATGTAATACAATAGAATCACAGATCCGCTCAGTCAAAGGTGGGACCCGGGGTAGTTGGTATGCTGATCAGATGGGCATGTTCAAATAAACAGCCACTTTAGGGTACCAGATTAGAAAATAAAGCAAGCTAAATAGCTGTATCAGCATAGCCAACGTCCTAGGGAGCCACAAGGGTTATAAAGTAGCATGACAATTACTGCTGGTCTAAGGAACTGTGCAAAAATACAAATGCATAAAGTGCTGTGCAATATAGTTGATATGGGTCATATGCAAGACTTCAATGTGAACCAAAAATAGGTGTTGACAATGCTAGAGCAAACAGCAGGGTCCAAGAAGGACTGAAGCTAGTGATGAATAAACAATAGGGGATAGTGCAGGGAGAAAACCAGTGAAAAAATAGGTTGAAAAATAATGAACACAAAACAGGGAGTGATCCCAAACATACCAGAGTCAAATGACCACGTGTATCAGACCCAAGCCCGCAGTAGGTAAAGATCAAATATGCGTATAACCATGTAAAGAAAGCAATGATTCAGGCATCTGAGCAGAGCTTACCCTCGTGTGGGGAATGGGATGGGGCCGTGGGGATCCAGATCCTACCGGTTGCGCCAAAAGCTACCTCAGGGATAACGCTATCTATCAGCTGGTCACTTAAATACTAAACTTCCGCAATGGACGCGGCCGCGTCATCAGCGTGATCAGGCGCGCCGTCGCCACAGCAACGGCGCTGCCGTATCCGCCCCTAAAACTACGGTGGCTCCTGTCAGGTATAGTTCATTGGAATGTATGGGAAACTCAAAGCGGTCTCGATAGAGACATCTAGTGGAAAATAAAAATGCTGCAAAGTCAAGAGAAAAATATAGGTGGAAAGAGAGGAGAATGAGGAAAGAGGCTGCCTGGGACATCTAGTGGTGAAACAGAAAACAGCATCCCTCCACAAAAATCAATGACCATATTGTTATAATTGTATCCACAAGCCAGTATCTACAGACAAAATATCACTAAATACTGGAAAACATTATTAACCCATCAGTGGTTAGGTTCCATATACATTAATTATAAAAAGATATATACAACAATAAATTTGACTGTATTTTTCACAAAGAGAGGTAAGAGTGTAATGCAAAATAGATATGTAGGACACATCCAAAAGAGTCATATCCCTCCTATATTCTTTAGCCCATCATCCTCCTGAGGATTGATCCATGTAGCCATATATAGACTCTTCGTCACTTAATGTATGAGGCATTCAGAATGGAATACAGAGTCCTAAAGGTTCCATCAGGGGGACTGTAACAGATACATAGTGTTAATATTCGTCCTCCAGAAAAATACAAACACATGGGTACATCACCATATCGTCCAAATGTAAAGAAAGTCAGGCCGTCTTACCTCACGGTCCTAGATAAAATAATAGGAAGCTATGCAGACATAATTAAGTAATAAAATTAAAATGATGTAAAAAGGCCAGACCCTCTCACCTTAGGGTCTTGGAGAATATCATACAGAAAGAAAAAGTCAGATCTCCTTACCTTGAGACCCTAGAAAAGGAGACAATATACGTAAGTCTCTAAATTTCCAAAGCCCCCTACACACCCACCAAGGTGATATAGGTCAGAAAAGTATGGTGCCCACATCAGATATGTAACGACCCCAATCTCATGTGGTTGCACTCCAACCTCATTAAGGTGGTAAGAAGCACCCAAACCCAAATTCTTCATTAAGGCCCATAGGGCATCTCGTACCTAATCTATGTATCCACTGTAGCTCTAGCTGTAGCAATCTGATTGTATGATTGCCCCCTCTATTGTTAAGGAAAAGTCTCTTGACTCCATAGACTCTCCATCTGTCCATGTTACCCGGTGTACATAGTAAGGAATGTGCTGCCACTGTGGTGAGCATCTTACCCTCCAGGTTGTCTCTGGGGGCCAATTTTATTGTGGATCGATGTTTCTGTATCCTGATTTTTAAAGGTTTTTGGGTTTGTCCTACGTACCTCTTCCCACAAATGCATTCAAGCATATATATGACCCAGGGAGTTTGGCAGTTTATAAAGTCCTGTAGAAAGACCCTTCTGTCATCTCTATGGTTAATTATAAATTTAGTTGGGGGCATTAGGTTGCAGATCGAGCAATGTCCACACGGGTGACTCCCCTTCACGCTAAGACTCTTTGTAGGCAACGTGTAGTGGCTGTGGCACAGTTGGTCCCGTAAAGTAGGTGCCCTCTTGGCTGTAATTGAGGCTTTCTTGGCTAAATATTGTTTCAAGATAGGATCACTTTGTAAAATACCCCAATGGGACTGTACAATCTTATATATTTTGTTCCATTTGTCATTGTATCTTGTTGTTAGTCTAACTATTTGGTCCCCCCTTGGTTTCTCTCTCTTGGTGGTGGAAGGTTGTAGCAAGGTCTCCCTGTTCGTAAATCTGGCTCTTCTCCATGCTTTTCTCACATATTTGTTTGGGTAACCTCTCTCGCGGAATCTGCATGCCAGTTTCCCTGCTTCTTCCTCAAACGCCTGTGGCGTCGAGCAATTCCGCCTCAGTCTCAAGAACTGTCCCACTGGTACATTCCTCCTTGTTGTGGGCGTATGATAGGAAGAAAAATGCAGCAGGCTGTTAACAGCAGTCTTCTTCCGGTAGAGAGTTGTAATCAGATGTCCCTCCTCATCCTTCATAATATGCAAGTCCAAGAAATTAACTGTTGTGGAGGAGATATCAGACGTTAAAAAAATATTCATATCATTGGTATTCAGCAGATTCAAAAATCGTTTAAGATCCTCTTGGGGGCCTTGCCATAGGATGAGGATGTCGTCTATGAAACGATGCCACCCCGCAATAGCGGGGTGGAATCGCTCCAGAGACGACACCCACACACACTCTCTCTCCCACCATCCCAAAAATAAATTTGCCACAGATGGGGCGCATTTAGCCCCCATGGCTACGCCCCTTATCTGCAAGTAAAAAGTGTTGTTAAACAGGAAGAAATTATGTTTCAAAATAAATTCAAGTAGTTGAAGTAACCAAGAGTTTCTCCTTTTGTTCTCAATTGTCTCCATATCAAGAAAATATTTCACAGCCCGAATTCCATGATCATGTGATATATTCGAATAAAGACTCTCCACATCACATGTGGCTAGAATGTCATCTGGACCCATTTGTACATCCTGTATTTTTGTCAAAATGTCCGTTGAATCACGGACATATGAGTCAAGGGAGACAACGTGGGGCTGGAGAAAGAAGTCTACAAACGAGCAACACTTCTCACTCAGGCCCCCAATGCCCGACACTATTGGTCGTCCTGGGGGATTTTGTTTATCCTTATGCACCTTGGGGAGAATATAGAAAGTGGGAGTTATAGGTCTTTCTACCCAAAGATATTTAAATTCTTTATTAGTGATAATCTGTTCTGACAGGCCTTCCTCCAGAAGGAGCTTCAGCTCCCCCTGAAAGCACTCCGTGGGATTCCCTGAAAGCTTCCTGTAGAAGTCTATGTTGTTCAATTGTCTATATACCTCTCTCTCATACTGCTCCCTTGGCCAAACCACCACGCTGCCTCCCTTATCTGCCTCCCTAATGATGATGTCAGGTCTCCTGGAAAGGTCTCCCAGAGCTTTCCGTTCTTGGCGTGTCAGATTGTCAAACTCTCTCTCGTTAGTGTTTGGGATCTGTTGGATTTCTGAAGATACCACATCAAAGAACACCTGGACCTGTGGGCAAGTGTTGAAGGAGGGTAGAAATTTTGATGCAGGTCTAAAAGGGGATTGACTTACCCCAGCTTGTGTGCTTTGTTCTTCCAGAAGTGAGATCAAATCAGAAAATATGTTTTTATCTTGCTCATCCAGTCCTAGTGCGTCCAACGGGGGAACCAAATCATCAGAAGTGTGATAAATTTTCTTAAGCATCAGCCTCCTGCAAAAGAAATAGAGATCTTTTATGACCTCAAATGTATCCAACCTGTTAGTGGGTGAGAAGGTTAAGCCTCTTCTCAATAGGCTTTCCTCTGTCTCAGTAAGCTGTATATCGGATAAGTTAATAATTGATAATACCTGATCATCAGGATGTCCAGAGTTGTTGCTGTTGCCTTTGTGTTTTTTTCCTATTTGTCTCAACTCTTCTAATCTTCCCAAATGATTCAATGCACTACTTTCAAAGTCCGATTCTCCAAAGTCACTGGAGTCAGAAATATAGTCCCTGGGTAGCCTTCCTGCTCCGCCCTGTCCAGATGGTTCTTGTGGATTTGGGACAGGCTTTTTTGGTTTTCTTTTAGGCCTATAAGGAGGTTTGGGGAAGTTTTGACCTCTTCTGTTCTAACAGAAGAGGTCAAAACTTCCCCAAACCTCCTTATAGGCCTAAAAGAAAACCTAAAAGAAAACCAAAAAAGCCTGTCCCAAATCCACAAGAACCATCTGGACAGGGCGGAGCAGGAAGGCTACCCAGGGACTATATTTCTGACTCCAGTGACTTTGGAGAATCGGACTTTGAAAGTAGTGCATTGAATCATTTGGGAAGATTAGAAGAGTTGAGACAAATAGGAAAAAAACACAAAGGCAACAGCAACAACTCTGGACATCCTGATGATCAGGTATTATCAATTATTAACTTATCCGATATACAGCTTACTGAGACAGAGGAAAGCCTATTGAGAAGAGGCTTAACCTTCTCACCCACTAACAGGTTTGATACATTTGAGGTCATAAAAGATCTCTATTTCTTTTGCAGGAGGCTGATGCTTAAGAAAATTTATCACACTTCTGATGATTTGGTTCCCCCCTTGGACGCACTAGGACTGGATGAGCAAGATAAAAACATATTTTCTGATTTTATCTCACTTCTGGAAGAACAAAGCACACAAGCTGGGGTAAGTCAATCCCCTTTTAGACCTGCATCAAAATTTCTACCCTCCTTCAACACTTGCCCACAGGTCCAGGTGTTCTTTGATGTGGTATCTTCAGAAATCCAACAGATCCCAAACACTAACGAGAGAGAGTTTGACAATCTGACACGCCAAGAACGGAAAGCTCTGGGAGACCTTTCCAGGAGACCTGACATCATCATTAGGGAGGCAGATAAGGGAGGCAGCGTGGTGGTTTGGCCAAGGGAGCAGTATGAGAGAGAGGTATATAGACAATTGAACAACATAGACTTCTACAGGAAGCTTTCAGGGAATCCCACGGAGTGCTTTCAGGGGGAGCTGAAGCTCCTTCTGGAGGAAGGCCTGTCAGAACAGATTATCACTAATAAAGAATTTAAATATCTTTGGGTAGAAAGACCTATAACTCCCACTTTCTATATTCTCCCCAAGGTGCATAAGGATAAACAAAATCCCCCAGGACGACCAATAGTGTCGGGCATTGGGGGCCTGAGTGAGAAGTGTTGCTCGTTTGTAGACTTCTTTCTCCAGCCCCACGTTGTCTCCCTTGACTCATATGTCCGTGATTCAACGGACATTTTGACAAAAATACAGGATGTACAAATGGGTCCAGATGACATTCTAGCCACATGTGATGTGGAGAGTCTTTATTCGAATATATCACATGATCATGGAATTCGGGCTGTGAAATATTTTCTTGATATGGAGACAATTGAGAACAAAAGGAGAAACTCTTGGTTACTTCAACTACTTGAATTTATTTTGAAACATAATTTCTTCCTGTTTAACAACACTTTTTACTTGCAGATAAGGGGCGTAGCCATGGGGGCTAAATGCGCCCCATCTGTGGCAAATTTATTTTTGGGATGGTGGGAGAGAGAGTGTGTGTGGGTGTCGTCTCTGGAGCGATTCCACCCCGCTATTGCGGGGTGGCATCGTTTCATAGACGACATCCTCATCCTATGGCAAGGCCCCCAAGAGGATCTTAAACGATTTTTGAATCTGCTGAATACCAATGATATGAATATTTTTTTAACGTCTGATATCTCCTCCACAACAGTTAACTTCTTGGACTTGCATATTATGAAGGATGAGGAGGGACATCTGATTACAACTCTCTACCGGAAGAAGACTGCTGTTAACAGCCTGCTGCATTTTTCTTCCTATCATACGCCCACAACAAGGAGGAATGTACCAGTGGGACAGTTCTTGAGACTGAGGCGGAATTGCTCGACGCCACAGGCGTTTGAGGAAGAAGCAGGGAAACTGGCATGCAGATTCCGCGAGAGAGGTTACCCAAACAAATATGTGAGAAAAGCATGGAGAAGAGCCAGATTTACGAACAGGGAGACCTTGCTACAACCTTCCACCACCAAGAGAGAGAAACCAAGGGGGGACCAAATAGTTAGACTAACAACAAGATACAATGACAAATGGAACAAAATATATAAGATTGTACAGTCCCATTGGGGTATTTTACAAAGTGATCCTATCTTGAAACAATATTTAGCCAAGAAAGCCTCAATTACAGCCAAGAGGGCACCTACTTTACGGGACCAACTGTGCCACAGCCACTACACGTTGCCTACAAAGAGTCTTAGCGTGAAGGGGAGTCACCCGTGTGGACATTGCTCGATCTGCAACCTAATGCCCCCAACTAAATTTATAATTAACCATAGAGATGACAGAAGGGTCTTTCTACAGGACTTTATAAACTGCCAAACTCCCTGGGTCATATATATGCTTGAATGCATTTGTGGGAAGAGGTACGTAGGACAAACCCAAAAACCTTTAAAAATCAGGATACAGAAACATCGATCCACAATAAAATTGGCCCCCAGAGACAACCTGGAGGGTAAGATGCTCACCACAGTGGCAGCACATTCCTTACTATGTACACCGGGTAACATGGACAGATGGAGAGTCTATGGAGTCAAGAGACTTTTCCTTAACAATAGAGGGGGCAATCATACAATCAGATTGCTACAGCTAGAGCTACAGTGGATACATAGATTAGGTACGAGATGCCCTATGGGCCTTAATGAAGAATTTGGGTTTGGGTGCTTCTTACCACCTTAATGAGGTTGGAGTGCAACCACATGAGATTGGGGTCGTTACATATCTGATGTGGGCACCATACTTTTCTGACCTATATCACCTTGGTGGGTGTGTAGGGGGCTTTGGAAATTTAGAGACTTACGTATATTGTCTCCTTTTCTAGGGTCTCAAGGTAAGGAGATCTGACTTTTTCTTTCTGTATGATATTCTCCAAGACCCTAAGGTGAGAGGGTCTGGCCTTTTTACATCATTTTAATTTTATTACTTAATTATGTCTGCATAGCTTCCTATTATTTTATCTAGGACCGTGAGGTAAGACGGCCTGACTTTCTTTACATTTGGACGATATGGTGATGTACCCATGTGTTTGTATTTTTCTGGAGGACGAATATTAACACTATGTATCTGTTACAGTCCCCCTGATGGAACCTTTAGGACTCTGTATTCCATTCTGAATGCCTCATACATTAAGTGACGAAGAGTCTATATATGGCTACATGGATCAATCCTCAGGAGGATGATGGGCTAAAGAATATAGGAGGGATATGACTCTTTTGGATGTGTCCTACATATCTATTTTGCATTACACTCTTACCTCTCTTTGTGAAAAATACAGTCAAATTTATTGTTGTATATATCTTTTTATAATTAATGTATATGGAACCTAACCACTGATGGGTTAATAATGTTTTCCAGTATTTAGTGATATTTTGTCTGTAGATACTGGCTTGTGGATACAATTATAACAATATGGTCATTGATTTTTGTGGAGGGATGCTGTTTTCTGTTTCACCACTAGATGTCCCAGGCAGCCTCTTTCCTCATTCTCCTCTCTTTCCACCTATATTTTTCTCTTGACTTTGCAGCATTTTTATTTTCCACTAGATGTCTCTATCGAGACCGCTTTGAGTTTCCCATACATTCCAATGAACTATACCTGACAAGAGCCACCGTAGTTTTAGGGGCGGATACGGCAGCGCCGTTGCTGTGGCGACGGCGCGCCTGATCACGCTGATGACGCGGCCGCGTCCATTGCGGAAGTTTAGTATTTAAGTGACCAGCTGATAGATAGCGTTATCCCTGAGGTAGCTTTTGGCGCAACCGGTAGGATCTGGATCCCCACGGCCCCATCCCATTCCCCACACGAGGGTAAGCTCTGCTCAGATGCCTGAATCATTGCTTTCTTTACATGGTTATACGCATATTTGATCTTTACCTACTGCGGGCTTGGGTCTGATACACGTGGTCATTTGACTCTGGTATGTTTGGGATCACTCCCTGTTTTGTGTTCATTATTTTTCAACCTATTTTTTCACTGGTTTTCTCCCTGCACTATCCCCTATTGTTTATTCATCACTAGCTTCAGTCCTTCTTGGACCCTGCTGTTTGCTCTAGCATTGTCAACACCTATTTTTGGTTCACATTGAAGTCTTGCATATGACCCATATCAACTATATTGCACAGCACTTTATGCATTTGTATTTTTGCACAGTTCCTTAGACCAGCAGTAATTGTCATGCTACTTTATAACCCTTGTGGCTCCCTAGGACGTTGGCTATGCTGATACAGCTATTTAGCTTGCTTTATTTTCTAATCTGGTACCCTAAAGTGGCTGTTTATTTGAACATGCCCATCTGATCAGCATACCAACTACCCCGGGTCCCACCTTTGACTGAGCGGATCTGTGATTCTATTGTATTACATTACAAGGGAAACTGGATGGCAAGAGGCCAGGGGATCCTCATTGTTGTTTTTAATTGTTTTTAATCATCATGTCGCTTGAATTTAACAATAAAGATTTATTATTATCTAAGATTACTGTGGTTTGAACACTATTATTGATAGATACTAAGGGGACTACTGTTCTTCTTCTTATACAAATTATCTATTTTTGGATCGATGATCCTAGTCCCTAGATATGAATTTTCCTTACATGGTATAGCTGTTGGTGTATCGGACCAAACAGCAAGCTTCTTTGGCTCTAATTTCTGAAGTGAATAAAATGCCTGCACATGAGGCTGAAGATGCCGATCTATGTATACGCTCACCCGCTCAGTCAGGGAACCACGGCCGGAAACTATTGGGCGCCCAGGTGGGCGTGTTTTAGATTTATGGATTTTCGGAAGGGCGTAAAAAGTAGGCGTGATGGGGTGCAGGACCTTCAGAAAATGTACAATGTCCTCACCTATAACACTACGTCTCGAGGCATCATCGATGATGGTAAATAATTGCCGCTGGCATCTGGTGACTCTGGACACGGAGACGCGCACATAGCAATCCCGTCGACCGAGAATATACACATATCCCTGTAGGCCAGCACATCCATAACAACAACGTTGCCCCCTTTATCGGAAGGCTTTATTTCCCATTTGGTCTGTTCCCTCAACTCGTCCAATGCCGCAAGTTCGTCCGTGGAGAGATTATGTGACTTGGAGTTTCTCCCAGAGAGTCGCTTGATATCGCGCTCAACAACTGAGATAAAAGTCCTCAGGCTGGGGTTGGCGGAGAAGGGCGGAAACCGATGCGATCTATTCCTGAGCTCAAGTTCATTCAGGGTGGGAAAATATGTTACTGGCAGTGTATCAGGTATTGAATCTATGGTGTTATCTGCCAACTCGTGTGGATCAAAACCGTTGTACAAATCAATCAAGTCGGCCATTGCCTGCTGGTCCTGCCCAGACAATTCAATTGCAGGTAAAGATGGTGGATCACTCCTCTGAATGCCATCGCCAATCGCCTGGCGACATCAGCGACGGGCGACAGTTCGGGGTGCGCGCCCGTGCGACGGCGCATACTCACGGGCGACCTGTCGCCGCAACACGCGCGCGCCGCGTGTTGCGGCGACAATTGTGGCCCGTGAGTATGGGCCATTAGTCTTAGCAACTGTCATTCATGAAAGGCTTATGAAAACAAAGAAAACCCTGAGAATACCCCATGAAGAGATGGACTAGTCCAAAACCTGTTCGTTCTGTCAGATTTTAACTTTCTTTTTTCGCTGGAGTGGTCCTTTAAGTATAAAAAAAATGTAGGAATGCGGAAAATTTGCTGTTGCTCCTCGTAAAATATAACTTATCTATTTTTTTCTTTTCCCCCAGTATCTTCAGCTTATGCAACTGAACATGAGGTGAGCATGGCAGAAATCAATGTGCTACTGTGATCAGTGAAGATCCATCCCTAGCAGACTGAAGTTTCTTACCTTAACACTAATTTTACAACTATTTTTTAAAGAAACTTGTAGTAGAAGAAATATACAAGCTGACCTCTTTATTCATTATTCCTTAAAGTCAACCAGAGACGAAGCACCCTCTCACCCTATATTTTACCATATATATCAGTGGGAACATTAGAGAAAACACCTACCCTGCTCTCTGTTTTATCCTTCACTGCTCAGCTTGCTTGTTACCAGCCCTGATAAAATCCCCGACTGAGCATTCAGTCTGGCTTTGCTCAGGAATCATTATAGCTGAGTCATTATAGCAGAGCCAGAAGGGGACAGGCTTGGGCTTGAAAAGACTCAGCTATAATGATTCCAGGGCTGATAACAAGCAGGCTAAGCATTGAAAGCTGAGACAGAGAGTAGGGTAGGTGTTTTCTCTAATGTTCCCACTGATATATATGGTAAAATACATGAGGGTGCTTCGTCTCTGGTTCATTTTAAATACCAATTTTATATCTGTCATGCTGAACTCACCCCTAGAACACTGTATACCTTCTGTTTTAAGAAGGCAAATTTTAGTCAGTGTTGCTTTCTAGTAGGAGGAGGGATTTTTGATCTATTTTAGTCTCATAGTTACATAGTTATTTTAGTTATTTTAGTTGAAAAAAGACAAACATCCATCGAGTTCACTCAAAAACACTAGCCTGGACCTTCTCTCATCCCTGTTGATCTAGAGCAGGGGTCAGGAACCTATTTGGCTGAGAGAGCCATAAACGCTGCATATTTTAAAATGTAATTCTGTGAGAGCCGTACAATATGTTTCAAACTGGCACAGTGCGCATGCGCAGCAGAGGGCTCACATCCCTGTTGCAATGGTGATGTGTACACAGTTGATCCGCCGGGCAGCGGAAGTGTCAGACATGTCTTTAGCTTCTCTTGGGTTTCAGCAACATCAGCAATTTCCCTGAAAGCCAGACTGGAGAAATACCGACTAACAGCTTGTACAATAAGCTAGTTGACTTGGGAGTTGATTCACTTTGTAGGACAAGATCCAGGGACATGGCACTTTGGCCCAATAGGCTGCCTGTCAAGTGACAGGCAGCCTATTGGGCCAATCAAAGTGCGTGGATCTTGTCCTACAAAGTCACTGGACCTGACAGGTTCCAGGGTGGGATAAATGGAGCAGCTGTTCATTTTGGGGGTTACGCGAGTAAGTTACAGCAGTAGCGTGCATACTAAATTTTACATGCGCTGCCGCACTAAGCTGAGCTGCTTGAGCTTAGTACATCAGCTCCTACTGATTTGTATGTGAGCCAGATGTAGCCATCAAAAGAGCCACATCTGGATCGCTCAGGAACAGCCGTATCAGTCCGCCGACAGACTGTACACACGCCGGACTGTCTGCTGAAAACCCGCCCAGCGGGAGGTGACGACAGACCCGTCGTTGCCTGCAGTCCGGCGTGTGTACGGTCCTTAAGACTTCTTTTCTCCACACTAAATAAGCCCAGTGTATCTAACCTTTCCTGGTAAGTGAGACGTTCCATCCCTTATATCAATTTTGTTGCTTGCCTTTGCACCTGCTCTAAAACTGCAATATTTTTCCTGTAATGCAGTGCTTAGAACGGAATACCATATTCCAGCAATATTATGCTAGCTTCCCTAGTTTTTATTTCCCTTTTAATGCATTCTAACATTTTACTTGCCTTAGCTGCAGCGGCTTGGCATTTAATATGATTACCATGTTTTCTGCCATATGAGATGCTCCAGAATATAAAGCACATCCAGGTTTAGAGGGCAACAACCAGGGGAAAAAATATATGCTAAACCTGGTGCGTCCATGTTCCAGGAGTGTCTTGTACATGTTCTCCCCCAGATGGTGTCCTCCTGTTTTCCCCATGTGTCTTCCTGTGTCCCCCATTTGTCCTTATGTGTCTTCCTGTGTCCCCCAATGTGTGCTCCTGTGTCCCTCACATGTCTCCACGTGTCCTCCTGTATTCCCCATGTGTTCTCATGTGTCCCCCATGTTTCCCCATATGTCCTCCTTTGTCCCCATGTCTCCCCATGTGTTTTCCTGTATCCCCCATGTGTCTTCCGGTCCTCCCCTAGGTCCTCCTGTGTCCCCTTCTGTCTGTTCCCCTCCCACCCCCCCCTCCTGCATGCCTCTGCTCACTCTCTGTGTCTCCTGGCCCCCTCATGGGTCCGTCAGTGTCCTCTTCTGTCTTTTACCCTCCCCCCCCCCTCCTGCATGTCTCTGCTCACTCCCTGTGTCTCCTGGCCCCCTCATGGGTCCTCCTGTGTCCCCTTCTGTCTGTTCCCGTCCCCTCCCGCGTGCCTCTGCTCACCCCCATGTTCCCCCCGGTGCCTCCGCTCACTCCTGTGTCTCCTGACCCCCCAGTTGTAGAGTGTGTAATGGCAACTTACCTTCTTTATGAGCCCATGAGGATTGCAGACATCCGTCTCCCTTGCACTTCTCGCTCTAGTGAGAGATTGCATCATCAGTTCAAGCCGCTCACTAGAGCTGGAGGTGCAGGGGAGACGGATGTCTGCAATCCTCGCAGGCGCATGGAGAAGGTAAGCTGCCACTACGCATACTACACCCGTGGGGCCAGGAGACACGGGAGTAAGTGGAGACACGTGTGGGGGGGGAGGGGGGGGACATGGGAGTGAGCAGAGGCACAGGGGGAGGGGAACAGAGAGAAGGGGACACAGGAGGACCCATGGGGGGCCAGGAGACACGGGGAGTGAGCAGAGGCATGTGGAGGAGCAAGCACACACAGGCAGGGAATCCCCGACATGGCGGCGGGTCGATGGTTCGTATCAGCGGGTGTTCGTAAGTCGGAGATTCCCTGCCTTTGCTGTATAAGACGCAGAGACTTTTTCTCCCCAATTTATGGGGAGAAAAAGTGCTTCTTGTACGTCAGAAAATATGGTATTTAACATGTTGTCAACGAGTGCTCCTAAGTCCTTTTTCAAGTTGTCCCCATCTGTATCCCGTTTATTTGGTATGGTGCTAGTTAATAGGTATGACCAAAACGCATTACTTTCTATTTTTCAACATTGAATTTAATCTGCCATTTATGTGCCCATATATAGCAATTCTATCCAGATCATTTTGCAATATGTTACTATCTTCCTGAGAGTTGATGATTCTACACAATTTTGTATCACCTGAAAGTATAGCAACATTGCTTTCTACTTCATCTCCTAAGTCATTAATAAATACGTTGAAGAGCACTGGACCCACCCAACCCCTGTGGGACCCCACTGCTAACTGTAACCCATTTTGAATATGATCCATTGAACACAACTCTGCTTTCTGTCCATTGGCCAGTTTCCTATCCATGCACGCAGACTCTTCCCCAGTCCTTGCATCCTCACCAAATGGACACACAAGTCCATTATACTTTCCTAGTGGTTCTGGGTGACCATGAGCTGCTTGTGTGTTCTGTTGTACTGGTCCAAGCCCTATCGCATAGAGATACATCAATCCCTGCCATGCACTGATGAGGACTAGAAAGTCCAAAATAGGCTGTATGCATGTTTGATTGATGTGGCTCTGTAAAATGTATTAGCTATTGGCTTGCTCTACACCAGTGGTTCTGGATGTGAGCCTGGTGTCAGGAGCATAAAGAGATGATTTGTGTATTTGGGAGTAATGCATCAGTGGAAACCACAGTTGCTCACTTAAAGCTGAATTATCGCAAATGCCTTCTGTTTTAAGAAGGCAAATTATACTAAATGTTGTTTAGTAGGAGGGCTGTCACCATGAGCTCTCTAGGTATTCTGTAGAGCCCCTAGCCTAGAACAAGCATACAGCCACTGAAGTCAAACTTGAATCCAAACACTTGAATTCAGCTAGGAAATCCATCTATCTATACCAGTGATGGCCAACCTTGGCACTCCAGCTGTGACAAAACTACAAATCCCATCATGCCTTTGCCTCGCCGAGTTATGCTTAGAGCTGTCAGAGTATTGCAATGCCTCATGGGACTTGTAGTTCCGCCACAGCTGGAGTGCCAAGGTTAGCCATCACTGATCTATAAGGTACCAGTATTTTGTTTTTCTAATAAGCAGCAGTGATAGGAAAATAGGATTGACTAGAATGGGGCTTACTACAACTTTTAGCTTTGTAGCACTTTCTCAGGCTTGGTAAAATTGCCCTGCTGACTTCCTTTTCCAGTACCAGGATTTTTTGTTTATCTTACTTTGAGAGCCCAATATACAGCAGTAGTAGCAATGTTGGATTACAAGGTGTAGGACAACGAATTGAAGATCTGAGTTGCCACAGTGCAACCAACGTCAGTTTATGTGGGAAAAATCCATCCTCACTCAGATAATTAGATTTCCCTTTGGTACAGCTCCACCCACAAAATTATATTTATGAAAACATTTAAGAAATTAGGCATTTGGTGAAAGTCAGGTGTGGCTTCATTGGAAGTAAGACCAACACTAACTATCTACTTGTTGTTAAAATGTTTTTAACTTTTTTTTACACTAGACACCTCATGGTTTGATTGTCTTGTTTGCTAATTAAACACTCCACCAACGATTTTAAGGACCATTATTGTGGATAATTGTAAAATTACAGTCACTTACAGTAAGTAGTAAAAAGCTGACAGATGTGACAGATTTCGGACTAGTCCGTCTCCTCATGGTAGATTTTCAGTATTGCCTTTATTCTTATACAAAAGCACTCTCTGGAAAGGATCTATACAAAGATGCCGGCCAACCTCCCTACGCTATTTTGGTAGTTGGACTAAGCAACTACCATTCAGTAAGTGCTTTTGTAAATAAAGAAATACATGTGCATGCCCCATGAAGAGATGTACTAGTCTAAAACTTGTCATATCTGTCAGATTTCAACTACCTTCTGTAAGTGACAGTGACATCCTTCTGCTTTTGTGAATATAAGTAGAGATAAATGTTCAAAACTCAAACACCGTATTATGGAATACATGGTTTGGAAACCGAACATCCGCATTCAGGACCATTTCAGCACTGAACAACAGGATAGGGTGTGTTTCATTTACAATAAAAATAACATTCCTATAGCGCTTTTTTTCCCACAGGACTTAGACTTTCTCAGATTCAGTAGTTGTTCACACCAGGGGCGTACCTAGAAATCCCTGGGCCCCCTTGCAAAAAAAAAAATCCAGGACATTCCCCCTTCCCTCTCCCCCCCCCCCCTCGGGCTCTCCTCTCAGCGCTCCCCCTCCTGCAATCATTGGTGGCAGCGGGCAGCAGCGGCGGTGACAGCAGGAGGGGGAGCGCTGAGAGGAGAGCCCCTAGGTGGGAGGGGGGGGGGGGATGTCCTGGATTTTTTTTTTTTGCAAGGGGGCCCGGGGTAATGTGTTCAGCCTGCCACCGCCGCTGCTGCCCATTGCCACCAATGATTGCAGGAGGGGGAGAGCTGAGAGGAGAGCGAGGGTAGGGAATGTCCCCTCTCCCCACCGATCTGCCACACTCTCCTCTTATGCTGCAACCCCTCCTGCCCCCCAAAAGTCCCTGAGCGGGCCCTAGGTGGGCCCTGCCCCCCCCCCCTCCTGCGACGGCAGGGGTCGCATCCCCTATTGTTACGCCAGTGGTTCACACAACAAAAATTATATTTCTGCAAATGCCAAACTGAACAGGTGTGTTTTCAGCCTGGATTTAAACACATCCAGAGATGGAGCTGTCCTGATCTGCTGATGTAAGGAGTTGCATAACGTAGGAGCAGCATGACAGAAGGCTCTGGGACCAAAAGTTTCCAGGTAGACTCTGGGTATGACTAGATTATTAGAACCTGTGTATCTGAGATTGCAGGGATTGCTATGCAACTGTAACATTTATTTCATGTATCCAGGGCCCAGATTATGAAGTGATTTAAATGTCAGTAGGCCTATCTTGAATAGGACCCTCCAGTTTATAGATAGCCAGTGAAGGGAGTGCAGGACTGGTGTTATGTGGCAGTGACAGGGTTGGTTGGTTAACAGTCTGGCAGCAGTATTCTGTATCAGCTGTAGGCGGTACAAGTCCTTTTTTGGAAGGCCGGTGTAGAGAGCATTACAGTAGTCCAGTCGAGAAGTCATGAAACATTGACTAAGGTTGACAGATCGTCTGGGGGAATGAGGTGCTTGATTTTTGCTATGTTCTTCAGGTGAAAGTAGGGTGATTTCACCACAGCAGAGATTTGAGTTCTGAAGTTTAAATCCCTATCAATTAGAACTCCCAGGCTACGCACATGCTCAGAGCAGTGTAGATCCATGCCTCCTATTCCCAGTGGTGAAGACTGCAAGTTAAGTTGTTTTGTTGTTATGCGCTGCCCTCCGATCAGGAGGACTTCAGTTTTATCTGCATTTAGTTTCAGCCAGTTGTCACTCATCCATTGCTGTAGTTCTAGGCGTTTATAGTTGAAGTTGGGTCTGTCACACCATGCTTGAAGGGTGTCGTCAGCATAGCAGTGGTATGTCAGGCCGTGTTTTTGAATTCGTTTTCCAAGCGGTAACATGTAAATAATTTAAATACGATACTTCCTCTGAGATGGAAGGAGGAAGTATTGAAATTAAATGAAACACTCCCCATCCTGCTGTTTGGTGCTGAAATGGTGCTGAATGCAGGTTTTGGGTTTCCGAACTATGTGGTCCTGAATTTGAACATCAACACCTGTAATAATTTTGAGCCTTTTCAGAGATCCATACCTGGCCAATACAATGCTAATATTTAGTATTTATTTCATTTCAGCAGACGGCTTTATTTACCATCTACAGCTTGGCAACAAAAAGTGATATAAGTGGCACAACTTTATTAGAAAGGACAACTCCTTAATCTCTCTGAGCTCCTCCAGCAGAGCTGTTCTACTAACCTGCTACTGTATGTATGTATAGTAGAATTCAGCATCCTGAGTCAACTCCACAACATAGGTTGTTGCAATAAAATACAATTAGATTGAATTGTTTTTGCCTCAGTCAGCAAACCACCCAGTGAGTTCAAGGTCAATTTATTTGAGACTATAAGATGCTCCAGACCATAAGACGTACCCTGGTTTAGAGGGCAGGAATCATGGAAAAATATACTAAACCTGGAGCATCCATGGTGCAGGGGCGTGTGGTAGAGCTCCTCCCCCCAAGCTGTCTCTGTATCTAATCTACACTGCCCAGTCTCTGTAAATAAGTTAACAATAGTTACCACAGTCTGAGTAGTCTAATGAAAATTGAACGTTTATGGCAGCCTCAAGCAATTAAGTGCAACATGCAATGTGATGGCATGATGTATAACCCATCTATAATAGCTACAAACATTTGAATAGAAATATATGCCAAGGAAAGACTTAGACAGCTGGCTATATTATGAAAAGTGCCCAGTGCAAAGAGTAAAAAACGAATGAGGAAAATTGAGCACACAACCGAGAGTTAACAGTTAAAGCTGCAGAGTCTAGCAGAGTACATGGAAAGTGAAAGTAACACGCCATGCGGCAGGCGGATGGAGTTCTTTGCATTGAGGAGGAGGAAAGTGCAGAGAGGATAGAGACTCACCAGAGGATTACCCAGAGCACATGGAATGTGAAAGTTACATACCATTCTGAGTGGCAGATGGAGTAGTGTGCACAGTGTGCAGTGGAGTGAGGAGGAAACTGCAGAGAGGAAAGGGGCTCACCACAGGATCACTGAGGTATCTGTCTGTTGCCAGTGTAATGTCTGAGTGTGCTGCCCGGAAGCTCCCTTCCACATTGAGTAGCACGCATGCTCAGTGTGAAGTTAATTATGCTGCTGGTGGTAAAATACTAAATATCTCCACAGCCACACCTCCAACACTCCCCAAATTTTCAGGGAAAGGAGGGATTCCCCCCCCCCCCAACTGCCTCTATGGCACACTGCAGCCCCCGAGCCCACTGGTTCCCGAGATAGGTTTATGTAATCTGTCTCAGGAACCAGCGGGGCTCGGGGGCTGCAATTTGGCATTGAGGTAGTTCGGGGGGTCCCCTCCTTACCCTGGAAATTCGGGGAGTGTAGGAGGTGTGGCTGTGGAGATATTTAGTATTTTACCACCAGCAGCATAATTAAATAGGAAATGTGGCCGCACAGTCTCCTACGGTGCATGCGGGGCAGCACAAATTAACAGGCAGCGCAATCAGACACAACACTGGAGTTTCTATGGGCGGGATTATGGCACCGTAACTCATACCGCTGTACAACAATCATGCTGATACTCAAGAGCCTGCATGACTCTATTAGGTGCCGAGAGCCCTTCGGGTGGGCTCATCTCTGGCATATTTACAAGAGCTTCTGTCGCATGTTTTTGGTCAAGAGGAACCATCACCTCTCCCAGTTGGTTCCGATGTCTTTTCGGGAGGTATCCCGTGCCATAGCACATGTCATTAGCTACAGAACCAGCTTCTTTGTCCCCCAACTCCAGGTCTTCTGCCACTGCTGCTGCTGTGCGGATAGCTCCCATTTGGACTATAAGACGCACTGACTTTTTCCTCCCACTTTTATAGTTTGAAAAATGAGGTAATCGAGAATGGACCAATCACAGGAGAACCTAAAGAGAAAGACAGCACTCTGAACAACACAATGCATACCAAACCCAACACTAATGCAGGTGTAGACTAAGTCATTTCATTACCCCTATCCTACACCATAGGTTTCTATCAGTGTTTCTGTAACACTGAATTGTATTCATGGGTATTGAACAACGTAATCTACCTGCATCTCTATATGTTACATAACTGGAGGTTTTATTTTCAAATGTTTTGTTGTAATTGATTATAAAAGTAAAAAGGAAGCATTTCAGCAACATATTAATAAAACGTTTCTGTAAAAATAAAAAAAAATTGCATTCATAATTCAAACACTGTGTGCAGGATCAGTAGAACGCGCTTCAGAAATGCATATTATAAGCAAAAAGAAGCAAGGGTGCTTACAGAGATCATTGTCTATAAGCAGAATCAGAGCAAAGGATTTCATCACACATCAGTTCAGCTTCTTGTGCATGCTAGATCGATTATTTCCAACATGTCCGATCTAAATTTTGATCGATTTTTTATTTTCCAATCGTTTTTTTAATCGTTTTTTCGATCATTTTTTCAACTGATTCTATAAAGATGGATAAAGAAACGATTGAAAAAAAAAACGATTAAAAAAAGATTGGAAAATCAAAAAATCGATCGAAATTCAGATCGGACAAGTTGGAACTAATCAATCTAGTAGGTCAATCTGCCAGAAAATTGTAGAGTGTGTACCTAGCATTAGTGTGATCAGTTTTATCATGTGATAGATTTGAAAGTTGCTGTTCATGATTCTTTTTTAGCATGCACAGGAAGCTGAACTGATGTGTAATGAAATGCTTTGCTGTGATTACATGACAGTGGTAAAAATAGCCCTTAGTAATTCTGATGAATATGAATTGTATCATATTATAGCTTGTGTCTCACACTTAAAGAGGAACTCCAGTGAAAATAATGTAATAAAAAAAAGTGCTTAATTTTTACAATAATTATGTATAAATGATTTAGTCAGTGTTTGCCCATTGTAAAATCTTTTAATTCCCTGATTTACATTCTGACATTTATCACATGGTGACATTTTTACTGCTGGCAGGTGAGGTAGCTGCTACATGCTTTTTTGGCAGTTAGAAACAGCTGTAAACAGCTATTTCCCACAATGCAACAGGGTTCACAGACAGGAAACTGCCAAGAGTACGTACTCAGAATTTCTTTGTGGAAGGGGTCTCACCACAATATCAGCCATACAGCGCCCCCTGATGGTCTGTTTGTGAAAATGAATAGATTTCTCATGTAAAAGGGGGTATCAGCTACTGATTGGGATAAAGTTCAATTCTTGGTCGGAGTTTCTCTTTAAGTACTCTCTATTGAGTGGGTTCCCAAATGTCTATGGGAAACTTTCTTTAGGACTAGCCTTAGTCTGCCCTCCAGTGGAGCTGGCTTCCTCGTTCTGCATTTTGCAGACAGCCTTTTGGTTTGGCACCCAGGCATTACCTGGGAGGTGTGAGTCTACCTTCAGGACAAGAAATGCTGACAGATCAGAGGAAAATAACAAAAATACAGCTCTTTCAGTTAGAAGCGGAAAAAATGTATTTTTTATATAAAATGAAAGTCGGTGTGATTTTTTTTTATTAGATTAGATATCAACTTGATGTTCTTCTAATGATGTTTAGCATTCTATACTTGACCATGTTGGCTCATTTTTTGCCCATTGATCCTATGCTGTTCGTCTGCTCGAACATATCCTGTTGTAACCCCGGCCTGTGACCTTGACTATCCGCTGCTCTCCACCTGTCCTGACCCTTGGCTTGTGACCTCACCCTCCGCTGTCTGCTGCCTGCCCTGACCCTTGGCTTGTGACCTCGACCTCTGCTGTTTGCCGCCTACCCCGACCCTTGGTTTGTTTACCTGACTTTGGCTTGCTCTACAAGTACTGGACTACTCCACTTAACAGCGTCTCCTGTTCTCCAACCCTCTGTTAGGGTGACCTGTGGGTGCAACCTGGTGGTCACTAGGCAGCTACAAGTCCAACGGCCCTTGCGGGACGCTCTGGTTAACACCCGTGGTCACTTAGATTCTGCACCTCAGGGATCCCTCACCTGAATGGGAAGGTTGACAGAACACTTGAAGTCATAACACAGACTTAAACTTAAAGAAACATTGAATCCAACACAAGAAAGAACCCAAAAAGCAATCGGAAATTTTAGATGAAAAAGAACAAGTGCCTATGTTGCAAAAATATTGAGAACAACAAAAAGAATTTTGACTCAGAAGTCAATAATAGAAGTTGGCCTATTCATCAACATCTCACATGTAAAAGTGACTATGGCCTCAATTCACTAAACTTATCTCCTGTCTTTAATAACTCTTCTAGAGTTGTTACCATGGTGATAAGGCATGTAGTATTCAGGAAACATTTTACCTCAGGCAAACCTAAAGTTAACTCTTCTGTCTTTAAGTTAACTCTTCAATCCTTAAAATAACTCCAGAGTTAAAGACAGGGGGCCATATGCAATTCACTTTTTCCCCTGAGTTTTCTCCTAGGTGATATTTTTAAATTTGCCAATAAAATGCCTTTTAAGCCACCAGCAAGCAAGAAAATACTCAGAGTAATTTTGATAATACTTTTGTACTTACTTCTCAGTACTTTTTCAGTTGAAAAGTGCTGGAAAATTATTTAAAATAGAAGATGAAAAATTATCTCCTAGGAGAAAACATAGGAGAAAACTGGAATTGCATATGGGCCCGGCTGTTTATTAACAGCATGTGAAAATAACTACAGAGGAGGTAAATTAACTACAGAGGAGGTAAAATAACTACAGAGGAGGTAACTTAACTACAGAGGAGGTAACTTAAGGAATGAAGAGATAAAATAACTCTCTCTTATGTGGAGGTAAGTTTTCTCTTGCCTTATTATCTCTAGCATGATCTTAGTGAATTGAGGCCTATGTTATCTACATGTTGGAGTGCCCTTATGGCCTCCAATATATAGGCTGCACCAAAAAACCATTACACAAACCAATAAATAAACACAGGGAAAACATTAAGAAAGGTTATTCTAAACATAGCGTATCAAAACACTATGATCAAATGCATAAGAGAGACTGGAAAATTGAAAATAACTATTAAGGAACAGATTCTGGATACGAACAAATGTAATCGCTTTAGGGCCCTGTGCAATAGAGAAATATAACTGGATTCTGCAGATGGAATCTCTAACCCCAAATTAACTGAATATCTCTATCTATAATTTTCAAGTGTCACTGCGTCCGTCCCTGTTTCAGTGCTTTTTTGCATTGCGCATATGCAGGGACAGATGCAGAGACACTGCCGAGAGCCGGAGCAGGACGGGGCCAGAAGTGTGTGTGCGCACACGGCGCGGGAGTGCGGTGGGCGTGCCGTGTGTACGTGCGCATGCGCACAGTGGATTTGTGACAGATCATAGCCCGTTGTTAAACGGGCTAAGGTCACTAGTAGCATTAGAAAACATGTCAAACTAAAGGAAATAACAACATTTTACTGATTTAATATTTATTTAGAATGCCTAGCAGTACTTTTTATTATTCATTTAATTATTTATCATTATCCGCCCGAACAGTTTTCATTTATTCTTGTAGTTTTACTTTATTTATAACAATTGGTTTTATATTTCTTTAATTATTCATATAAATATACAGGAGGTATGTATAAAAAATATTTTCAACTCTGAATCCTGCTATTTATAGTGTAATTGCAGTGTTAATGGATTTAGGAAGCACAATCCTTTCTGGCCGCCATCTAGCGGCCAAAAATAATTCACTTCCATTTAAAACCTTAAACACTTCAATTTGGGTACGATGCTGCCATTTCTTGATTTTCCATACATTGCAAGCCACTCTTCAATAGTAAAAGGTCTTATCAAGAACTACATTTGCATATTACCCCTTTGGGCCCATTCCCATTATACGCGATGCGCCGCATTGCACATCAGGTGTCCTGATCCCAATGCACGGCAATGGAACAGTTTCTACTGCTTGCATTGTGTGCGGAGCGATCCGAGAATGAAGGAGGAAAGGACTTGTGAACACAGAGATTGGACAGTAATGTTTAAGTGTGGTCATGCTGAAATCTAACATCCAGTTATGAGCAATTATTTGCATTAGATTAGTTTCCAGATTCTTATTCCCGTATTAATGATCTCTGGATAGAACATATCAGAGGAACAGCCTCAGCAAAGCTTAGGGCCTGATGAAATTGGAGCTATCGCTAGCCAATAAGAGCTGGGATAGTCCCAGCAGCTAGTAATCAGAAAATAATACTTCCACCTGATTCATTTAATACAGGTAGTAACTCCTGGATCTATTGCTGCACAACTGCATATGAATAGCCAATGAGATGCAACTGATTTCAAGTTGATGCAGAATTATGCATATTTTGTAGGCAAATATATGCAGCTTAAAAATGAAATTTCAACTTTGCGGAATTCATTAGGTCCATATTCAAGCTGTATACATTTGCATGCAACATTTTTATAATCCTGCATAAGCTCAGAATTATTTGCACCTCATTCCTACAGCTGAATTATAAAAAGCTCACCTGCCAAGAATACCATTAGTTCTACAGACCCAAACAGGGGCAAACGCAGGATTTTTAAGGGGGGGGATTCCTGAAAGGTCCAGAAGCACTTATGTCCTCAAGTGCTTCCGAATACAGGTGGCTCCATACTGCCCATGCACAAAAGTGCGCTGGCGTATTACGGAGCTGCCTATCTTTGGAAGTACTCAAGGACACGAGTGTTTCTGAGGGCTTCTGGTAGCAGCAAATTTGAACGGGGTACAGCGCTGGAACAACTCCCTGAGAGAGGAACGGGAGATAGACTTAGTTTGGACAATTCAGTGGAATATGCCACATAGTGTCACATAGTGCAAGCGATACCCATATGATGCAGGGATATATGCATCTGCGGAAGATGGCGGCGCTATATAAATACTAAATAATAATATTTTGCCTCACCAGAATTGCACTTTTATTTAGCTTTCCTGTATGACAAGAAGACCTAGCCAGCTCTAGGGGAAGAGGGAAACAAAGGTGAATGAAGGAGGCTGGTGCACACCAAGAGTGCTTCTGAGCGTTTTTCAAATCAACAGTGATTTGAAAAGCGCTTGGCTAATGTTACCCTATAACAGTGTTCTCACAGCAGCGTTGTGACTTTTTCAAAATCGCATGTATACTGCATGTAGCATGTTTTTGAGCAATTCATTCAAAAATCGCTCTGAAAATCGCTTCACAAAATCACACTCATAAATTGCTAGCGATTGCTATTGTCATTTTGGCGTTGCACTAGCCCAGAGATAGGAGTGGAGAAATTGAGAATAGCCTGAGATGGAGCAGAGAACTTATCTGTATTGCAGTCCCACATCGGACTCCTGTCCCTGCCAGTCTCCCACACAAGTCAGAAAGAAGCCCTCCTGGAGTCTAGGGACTGTCAAAAACTTTTCAACTTGTTTAACACCTTATCCACACATGCAGTCATTATAACAATGGGGAGAGACCAGACAGATGTTTGCCCACGGACCCTGAGTCCAGGCAAGCTCTGCATCATGCTGTGCATATTTACCAGCTTGCCTGCTCTCTAATTGCATCATGTCTGACACTTCTGTGCTGTGGAGAGTCTGGGACTCCAGAATCAACATTCTCTCACTGCAGGCTGCATCTTGTTGTGCGGGAAGCTCGGCTGCCTCTCTCATTCTATTAGCTGGAGGGAGGCACCAGAAGTAAGAAGGGAGGGAGAATGAGGCTGTTTATATTATGCAGGCTTCCCTGGCTGAATACACAGCTCAGTGCAGGGGGGGGGGGGTGTTCCAGACACCCGGAATAGCCCCCTCCGTTCGCCAGTGCCAAAAGTCTTCTGATTCAGTCAGACCTGTCCAATAACTGAGAATGTGCAAAATGAATGAAAGCAGTTCCCATCCTGCATTCTGCATAGCTCAGTGTGGTGTCTTTTTCACCAAAGTGAACTTAATCACTTGCGGATCATGTAGATAAACTATGCAGTGTTTATTTATCTTATTGACATGGCGCAGATTTAACTACACTGACTCCATGTGCTCCTGCTATGATCGCTCGAATGCACTGCCACTAACTCAGCTGTCTAAAGACAACTGAGTTCTATGTACTGATCAGGAGCCAGTTTCATTTTTATTTTTTTAGTCCCTCCCTCTCCCTCTACCTTTTACACTGAAACGGTAAAGACTATAGGGTTGTCATGTCCCCACTTCTTCCTGCAGAGGACGGGAAACCCCATCTAGCAGAACACACACACACACACTTACTTTTGGTGAGCAGTCTGTGGTAAAAAGTAGAAGCCCCAAGCTTTTGAGCATCTTTAAATATAATTTGAACATTCTGTGGCCCCACCACACCGTTAATCGTCGGACTGAACTAAACTGAGAACATGGTTTTCACATTTTCACATACACCTTATTTCCCCAAGGCATTTACAATAACAACCACTTTCATGGTTTTTGGTTTGTGTTTCTGATGCAATTGGGTTTTAAAGTTAGTTTGTGAAAGTCAACAGTCCATAACAGACAACACACACCTGCTACCCCCTGGATCTGACGGTCTGTATATCTTGTGCCAACCATAATCCTTCACTCTTGGGCATGGGCGTCCGCAGAAAATTTTCCAGGGGGGGGCAAAAAGTGCGGAGTTAAAAATTTGGGCTGGTGTGGAGCCACGTCATGCGGCGCGCGTAGCGCGCCGCGCCGAAAAATGGGTGTGGTCATGAACCAGGGTGTGGTCGTGGGTGGAGACAAGTTTACATGAACTAAGCAATGGTGGGACATTAGATTAGGACAGTGGTGGCGAACCTTTTGGAGGTCGAGTGTCCAAACTGCAAAGTCACTTTACTATCACAAAGTGCCAACAGCAATTTAAACTAAATACAAACGTTTTAACTCATACATGAACATTATGGAAAATTAAGTTGAAAATAAACTGTGAAGATAAACAATTTCATCCATCGTACTCCTGAAAAAAATTATTCATTTTTTTTAGAACCTCCCAGTTTCATTTTCTGTTTTAAAAAGCAGAAAAAGTAGGTTTAATGCTATTGTCTCATATGATGATGATTCAGCTTTTTCCATAGTCTCGCAGTTAGCAATCATGTGACCCCCAACAAGACAAATTCAGCAATCATGAGGCCCCCCCCCATCAAGACAAATTCAGCAATCATGAGGCCCCCAACATGACCAACTCAGCAATCATGAGGCCCCCAACAAGACAAATTCAGCAATCATGAGGCCCCCAACAAGACAAATTCAGCAATCATGAGGCCCCCAACAAGACAAATTCAGCAATCTTGAGGCCCCCAACAAATCATGAGGCCCCCAACAAGACAAAGTCAGTAACCATGAGGCCCGCAACAAGACAAATTCAGCAGTCATGAGGCACATAAATAGACAGCTTTTCACATAAATAGGCAGAATGCCCCCTTAATATGTAGACACCTCTCACCTGGCAGCAGTTCCCCAAAATACACTCAATCTGACAGCAGTGGTTCCCCAAAAATAGGTAGCCCCAGGTCTATAGGTGTCCCCAGAATAGGTGGCCAGCGGTATAGATGTCCCCAGAACTGGTAGCCAGGGGTAGAGATGTCCCCAGAACAGGTAGCCAGGGGTATATGTGCCCAGTATATGTAGGCAAGGGTATATGTCCCAGTATATGTAGGCAGGGGGTATATGTCCCAGTATATGTAGCCAGGGGGATATGTCCCAGTATATGTAGGCAGGGGTATATGTCCCAGTATATGTAGCCAGGGGTATATGTCCCAGTATATGTAGGCGGGGGTATATGTCCCAGTATATGTAGGCAGGGGTATATGTCCCAGTATATGTAGGCAAGGGGTATATGTCCCAGTATATGTAGGCAGGTGTATATGTCCCAGTTTATGTAGGCAGGGGTATATGTCCCAGTATATGTAGGCAGGGGTATATGTCCCAGTATATGTAGGCAGGGGTATATGTCCCAGACAGTATATGTAGGCAGGGGTATATGTAGGCAGGGGTATATGTCCCAGTATATGTAGGCAGGGGTATATGTCCCAGACAGTATATGTAGGCAGGGGTATATGTCCCAGACAGTATATGTAGGCAGGGGTATATGTCCCAGACAGTATATGTAGGCAGGGGTATATGTCCCAGTATATGTAGGCAGGGGTATATGTCCCAGTATATGTAGGCAGGGGTATATGTCCCAGTATATGTAGGCAGGGGTATATGTCCCAGACAGTATATGTAGGCAGGGGTATATGTAGGCAGGGGTATATGTCCCAGTATATGTAGGCAGGGGTATATGTCCCAGACAGTATATGTAGGCAGGGGTATATGTCCCAGACAGTATATGTAGGCAGGGGTATATGTCCCAGACAGTATATGTAGGCAGGGGTATATGTCCCAGTATATGTAGGCAGGGGTATATGTCCCAGTATATGTAGGCAGGGGTATATGTCCCGGTATATGTAGCCAGGGGGATATGTCCCCAGAAAAAGTGGCCATGTGTGCAGGAGGAGGGGAGCAGCGGAGAGAAGAGGGAGAGCTATGGGCACTCACCTTAGGGGGCTCTCCCTCCCTCTCTCGCTCTCCCCTCCGGAGTCCGGAATGAAGTGTGCAGCGGCTGGCAGCGGTGGGCGGAACTTACCTCCTCTCGTCGCACGCGCCGGATGGATTAGCCGCTACTCTGGCCTGATCCAGACCAGAGTGCGGCACCAGAACTTCCGGCGCAGGAGCGAGAGGAGGTAAGTTCCGCCCACCGCTGCCAGCCGCTGCACACTTCATTCCGGAGGGGACAGCGAGGGAGAGAGAGACCCCTAAGGTGAGGGAAGGGGGGGGAGACGTCCGCCCTTCCCCACTGTGCCCATAGCGCTCTCTCTCTTCTCTGCGTGTTCCCCTCCTGCTGGCTGCACGGGCACGCGGCCAGGGGGGGGCAGCGGGCGGCCAGGCTCGGGCAGATGCCCGGTTTTGCCATATGTGCGGACGCCCATGCTCTTGGGCCATAACAGGCAACACAGCAAAGTATAGCTATTTTCAAGTAATTTGCTTTGCCAGTACTACCCCTGTTCAACCACAAGATGGCGCACAGTGATTGTTAGCAGTTAGTGGTGAGCTTCGCATTAGATTTTTTTTTTTTTAATCTAGAGAAAATTTGAATAACATCACATCATCCAAAGTTCTCTTCCTATAGACAGTCTGACCAGAAGGATCGAATTATTCATTAACCCAAAGTTAAATCTTAAGGTGCCCATTAACGGTACAATTTTTTCACCGAATGTGATCTTTCCATGTAATTTTTTAGGACCAAATAGTAAGTATAGAAAATTTGCCGTTCATGAAGGCAGTCGATAGTGAAGGATTCGTTGGTCGATTGCTTTATAGGATAACATCGATCTGAAAGTTGGAAAATATGATCGCATTTGAAGAATCGTTCAGTAAATGTGAACATTCGATAATTGCCTTCAGATTACTTACGATCATTTAAATCGCATCGAAAGATCGCATTTAGTGAAAATTTGTAATATTAATGGGCACCTTTATACTGACCGATCAGAGAAATGTATTAAACTATTGATTATTATCAAAGGTAAAGTGATCACTTGTGCTGGTAAATATTGATTGTCTAGTAGGTGTGAAAGTGCAATTGACCAATCAATATATTGACACATGAGTGCGGTACACATGTGTAGATTGACTTGGCACTCCAACTCTATGCTCAGTTTGAAAATTGATCGACTGGCTAGAATTTGACCACTTGTGCAAGCCTAGAGCATGACTGAGTTGGAACTGTGCACAAGGCTGAACAGATTTGGAAGCTACTAAAACCCACAACATGGAGGGAACATGAGGTGAGAAGAATATACTGTAGAGGCTGACATATTTTAAAAAATACAAGCTGCTTGGCTGTCCCCCTGATCCTTGGTCTCTCGGGCTGGGAGCACACTTTCAAAAATGCACATTAGAGAATGCAGAGATAAGGAATTTATTATGAGACCCATAGACTTTCATTATTGTGCTATCACATGCATTTTAATGCAACGCTGGCAATTCTGCAAAGTGTGCTCGTAGCCTAGGGTGCGTACACACATCCAATTTTACCACCTCCATGTAGAATGAGAACTCATCTGCACAATTGGTTCATAGTATTCAAAATATTTTAGCCATCATATTACATGGAGGTGGTACGATTGGCCAATCAAAATTAAAGGTGTGTATAAGGCTTTATACTTTTAGCCATAGACCCTGAACAAGCATGCAGATCAGGTGCTCTGACTCAAAGAGAACCCGAGGTGGGAATTTATTATGCTAGTGGGGCACAGAGGCTGGTTATGCACACTAACACCAGCCTCTGTTGCCCCATGGTGTGCCTCCATGTCCCCCCTGCTCGCCGCTATAGCCCCCGTAGTGCTGGCGACACGCAGCGTGTTGCCAGCACAATGTTTACCTCTGCGCTGTCTGTCAGCGCCGCTCCCCCACCTCCTCCGCATCGGCGCTACCCGCTACGTCACTTCCCTCCAATCAGCGGGAGGGAAGGGACACGGGCGGGTAGCGCCGATGCGAAGGAGGCAGGGGAGCAGCGCTGACAGACAGCACAGAGGTAAACATTGTGCTGGCAACACGCTGCGTGTTGCCAGCACTATGGGGGCTATAGCGGCGAGCAGGGGGGACATGGAGGCACACCATGGGGCAACAGAGGCTGGTGTTACTGTGCATAACCAGCCTCTGTGCCCCACTAGCATAATAAATTCCCACCTCGGGTTCTCTTTGAGTCTGACTAGGTTAGCCACATTAGGTGAGAGCCCTGTGGGGGCTCCTATTGGAATTCATGGGTCCCCTTTAGCAAGGAACTCACCAGACGCTAGTCAGTACACAGTAACTGCATACTGACCAACAGGAAACCCCAACAAGAAATCCACTGCTCTTTCTGGGGATACATGTAAATTTACTGATGGGTAGAACATCATTTGTCATTTAACTGCATTTAACAGCCATTTTTCCTATTGTAACTTTAAAATCAATTTTCTCAAAAATTATAAGGTCTTTTTGAAAACAATTTTCCTCTTTTTAACAGTGTTCTCCTTAACATACCTAGGAAATTTGGTTGATAACGACCGCCTTAGCCAATAATCCAGCATGTGTACAAGAGCCCCTGACCACTGCTCTGCAAAGTGATCTGCAAGGTGGATCAACTTGGTCGGCGATGGCCGATTCTTTTGTGCACACCGCTCCCCAGCACATGCCACTCCTTCAGCCCTACGCCCCCACGAATAGCAACAGAACACGTCGTTAGCTATACAGCTGACCTCTCGTCTGTACAGTGCTGGCCTAGCGATGTTGCTCAAGGGATCGGCTCCTACCCTTGGGGTTTATGTACTAAAATGCGTTAATATTGCTGTGCGCAGCACAGCAATATTACTGTTATTCCCGGCACCAACACTGTACTGCAAGTTAAGCCATTAGTGTAACCCACAGTACTCAAGTAGCGTAAGCTCTGCTACGGTAACACGTGTTACTAACGCGCATTAACATTAGTAAAGCACAATACAGTAGCAGTGCTCACACTACTCGAGTACCAGGGGTCCCGCTAATAACGTATCTCATCTTATAATACTGCTGGTAGTAACGGATATATTGCCATGCGCTGCCTGTGCATAGCAATATTACCACACTTTTGTGCACAAGCAAAGACCAATCAGTTAAAAGTAATTTATTATTCCAAAAGGTAAAAATAGTGCATTACAAAAAAGGAGATTTACATATAGACACATTAAATTGTATTCAGTTCATAAAAATAAAAGCAAGACAATAAATGCAAAATGGTGAAAGAGAGCAGGACCATAGGTATGGTCATATGTTTTCAGAGAGAGAAACATAAGAAAGTTGATGCTCTACTTTCACACCTCTGCATTGTTAGACCCTATATTGGTTTCTTAAATATGTTACCTTATACATTATATACCGTGTGGTGGTAACAAGATGATGACACTTTTCTAAATGATAGATTGATGTTTCACATCTATATTGATCAGAATCTTTGTTAAATGTATACCCACGAAGATATAGTATGGTATAGGTTCATAGAAGTAGAAAACAGTAGATTATGATCTCGTGACCTATATCCTGGATTTATGTGTTCTCAAATACCTTTACATTCTGTTTATACATGTCATGTACATTGAACCATGATGCAATTTATACCTGAATGTTTGTTACTGTTATTGCTTTAAATTCAATAAAAATGTATTGTGAACAAAAAGAAAGTTGATGCTTTTTAAAGGATGCTGAAATAAAAGACTGTCCTTGATCACGCTCCCATGCCCAAGAGCACTCTGTACACGTGCACTACGTCAAGCCTCGTAACCATGCTCCTGGCTATGGGAGCACAATCGCAGTACTGGGTGACTTAGCCAGTGGCGTAGCTAAGGAGTTGTGGGCTCCTATGTAAGTTTTACAATGGGGCCCCCCAAGCACTCTATACATAACAATTGATACGGCGCACCAAAACCTGCCAATGGCAACTACAGTGTCAGAGGTGCAAGAAGGGGATGGGGAACAGCTTGTTAATAATTACCACTATTCACAGTATCTATAGAAGTGATTATTATTTATGAGCATAGGACCAATAGAGAGCTAATACTGTAGTTGAGGGAGGGCCCTGCGGGGCCCCTCTGGCCCAAGGGCCCCGATGCGGTGGCTACCTCGGCAACCCCTATTGCTACGCCCCTGGACTTAGCTGACCTAGCGGGCTGAACAGCTGAGTGAGGATTAGGACTGGGAGGACAGCAAGGTACATACAAGCCTTTTATTTCAGCTTAGGTATCCTTTAAAGGGACCCTGAGCAGGCGATAAAAACAGAATTTACGCTTACTTGGGGCTTCTTCCAGCCCACAGTAGGCCGCAAGGTTCCCCAGCATCCTCCTGTTTCCTTCCTCGGTCCCGGTCCCTGCTCCGGTTACAGGACGATTTCGGCCTGAAGTCGACAGGTCTGCTTCCCGCTTCCGTGGATTGCGCCATTACGCCGAGTGGCTACGCGTCATCATGCCAGCCGGCGTGAGAGTCCTGCTCATGCGCAGTTCAGTCTTAGAGACCTTATCACCTGCTCAGGGTCCCTTTAAAGGTTGTTTTTTGATTGATTTTTAGTTTAACACTAGCTATCACAATACTAATTGCCATTGTCACAACAACATATAACTAGGTCCTATAGAAGTGCTTCTGTCATTATTTCAAGAGCAAACATGCCTGCTGTTTCTTGTAAAGTCCTGACATAATAATAATTTGCAAATAACACCCAAGTGTTTGTTGTAATGTACCTATTTTTCATGTCATTGGGGTGTTGTCCCAGTTAAGGATCAGTGCAATGTAAGATATGAATTACAGTACATAAAGTACTATTTAAATTGCATCGCTTCGACCCCTAGAAGTCTCTGGCCAACTGTGTGCCTCTCCATCTTGTTTTTGTGTACTGCCTCAGTGCCATGGAGGGAACCAGTGATCTACCAGGCAATGGAAAAAAGATAGGAAGGAAGTGCTCCTTGTGTTTAAAATAGATCCTGCTCTCTATGCAGAGAGCATCCCACCTTATTAGATGACTGAAAGTGCCAATATTGACAGTTCACTATAAAAGCATATTAAAGGACAACTGAGGAGACGTGACACATGATAAGATAGACATGTGTATGTACAGTTCCAAGCACACAAATGACTATCCTGTGTTCCTTTCTTTCTTTCTCTGCTTGAAAGAGTTATACATCAGGTATGCAAGTGACAGTTTCTGCCCGGGTCGGGATCGGGTCAGACTATAACATAACCCTCACTGATAAGTAATTACAGCCATAAACACTTTCCTGTCAGTAAATGGCTTCAGAGAGCAGGAAAGAGATAAAAAAAACGTCAATAATTCATAGATTTAAGCTCTGGCATACTTCAATGAATGTGTCATTGAGCAGAGACAATCAAACAGTAAAAACTAGATTTAAATATAAAATAAAACTGGGGGATATCTTAAAAAGTCATTTTTAGGAGAAGGAGGACATATACAATTGTTTTTTTCATCAGTTTATTTTCACCTCGGATATCCTAATGGATAAACCACTGTGGATCTGTCCCCGATCGTCCCATCTGTGGGGAAGCACCATCCAGGAATATTAGCATCTTCAGCCATCTAATAAGGCTCGCTGCTCGCTGCATAGAGGCAAGGATCTACAGTCAGGTCCATTGGGACATCGACACAATTCTAAAATGTTTGGCTCTATACACAACCACAATGGATTTGAAATGAAACAAACACGATGTGCTTTAACCGCAGACTGTCAGCTTTAATTCGAGGGTATTTACATCTAAATTAGGTAAACAGTTTTCATATGTGCCTTCCCAGTGGCGTAGCTAAGGAGCTATGGGCCCCGGTGCAAGTTTTACAATGGGGCCCGCCAAGCGCTCTATACATAGCAATTGATACGGCGCACCAACACCTGCCAATGCCAACTACAGTGTCAGAGGTGCCAGAAGGGGATGGGGAACAGTTTGTTAATGATCATCACTATTTAAAGTATCTATAGGAATGATTACCAGCACAGGGCCAATAGAGAGCTAATATTGTGCTTGAGGGAGGGCCCCTCGGGGGCCCCTCTGGCCCAAGGGCCCCGATGCGTTTGCTACCTCTGCAACCCCTATTGCTACGCCACTGTGCCTTCCACTTAGGCGCAAAAGTAATGGGACAATTGGCTTCTCAGCTGTTCTATGGCCAGGTGTGTGTTATTCCCTCATTGTCACAATTACAATGAGTGGATAAAAGGTCCAGAGTTGATTTCAAGTGTGCTATTTGCATTTTGAATCTGTCGCTGTCAACTCTCAAGATGAGATCCAAAGAGCTGTCACTATCAGTGAAGCAAGCCATCACTAAGCTGAAAAACAAGAAAATCCAGTCAGTCCCAGTACTTCGGAACTTATTTTTCTTTCCTGTAGGCAAGGAAACCCCTCCTGTTCTTCTCGTTTCTGGTAGGGTAGTCCTAGGAGTCTTGACCTGGTGAGCACCAGGCAGCAATGTAGTCTGCCACCATTAGGGGTGATGGCCCATCATCCCTTGCGGGATGAGCTGTTGAAGAACCGTGCTCACGTAAGACTCCATGCCCTGGGAGTACCCATATCTATTACCAGTGCCGAGATCAATAGGACCCTTACTGCCAAACATTAACCCTGTCGGGGAGGAGAACCCCATTGAACACTTGTACAATGTGGTCTCCAACCTCCATTCCATGACCCAGAATCAGCAGCAGAAGATCCTCCTGCTGGAGGAACACCTTCCAGTTTTGTCTGTTTCCCCAGAACTAACGTCTCCCCCAGTTCCTGTGCCTGAACCTAGGGTGCCTCTTCCAGATCGGTTCTTGGATAATCACTACAAATTGCCTCTGCTTGTCACTTATACTTTTCTATGTTACCTAGGACTTTCTCAAGTGAGAAACTAAAAGTGGATATGATTTTCCTCTCACAAGTAGAGCATCAAGGTTGGGCCCTTCGTCTATGAGTTCAGAACCATTTAGCAGTTCAGTCGGTAACCACCTTATTGACAGACATGGCCTAGCTTTATCATGACCCTGGATGTACAGCATCCACAGAAACTGCTCTGTGATCCCTCTGGCAAAGGTATACCTGAGCCAATCCGTGCCTGTGCTGTTACAGCCCCGTCAGCAATCATTCTCTAAAAATGCATACAGGAAGTACATAGCTTTCTGTAATGATCGTGCGTGCGCACGTGCATGTGACCCACTCCCCCCTTACTGTAGCAGTGATATGTCAAAGGGATCATGTGATCCTTTGACCCTTGGGGCTGCAGTGATTGGCACAAGGAATCGTGTGTTCCCTTAGCCAATCAGTGTCCTTTCAGTCCCTCAATGATCCCTATTACTGCTGGTAGATCGCAGTACCGTGCATGCACGCTTTAATCGCGCATGCGCAGTACTTTCACGCCGGCCGCCGTAATGACGCGAGGCGGCCGGCGTGTGGCGTCAGCCGCGTCATACACGGAAGGAGCAGCCCGACACTCGGCCGAGTGTCGCCCGGGCTGCAGCCGGTCAGCCATTCCGGAGCGGGGAGTAGGAGAGGAGCCAGGATGCCGTCGTGGGACCTCCCGACCAGCACTGGGCTGGAAAAAGCACCGGGTGAGTACAACTTTTATTTTTTAGATGAGCTCGGAGTCCCTTTAACAAGCTACATTCTTTGCAATTAAAGTATACCAGAGATCAAAAATAATAAAAGATTTATACATACCTGGGGCTTCCACCAGCCCCATGCGCACGGATTGCTCCCATGCTGCCATCCTCTGCTGCCTGCAGCTTCGGTATCGGGTTCGTTACTTCGCCCAGTCATGGCTGAATTGGCCCAATAGGCTGCCTGTCAAGTTTTCTGTCAAGTGACAGGCAGCCTATTGGGCTAATCAAAGTGTGGGGATAATGATTGGACCCGCAGGGGCTCAGGGCAGGAAGAGTGGAGCTCTCGTCATTGCCAATTAGCAGGCATAAGTTTGTAGCACTCGCTATGCTACTCTGATAAGGCACGTTAACTCTGATAAGGCACACTAAGCATGCAGTAAGGGGAGAAAAAGGAGATAGCAAGCGTTACAGGAGGTAACGCTTGCTATTTTTGTTATAGTGAATGAACCCCATAGATTGTTACCTTAGGGACTTTTTAAATATGTATGCCATAAAGGGTATATTACTGTTATTTTTGCAAATAAGGGCTTGCAATTATTGCTAGGGTACATTGAGAAAACAAAAATCACAATATAGAAAAAATAAACCTTTATTTCCAGATAATATATTATCCCCATATATTGCACTAGGGACATCATTTAAATGTTGGGATGACACGGATACATTGGCAAATAAATGTGTGGGTTTTTAAAATGCATAGAAAATAAAATAATTATTTAAAAAAAATCACCTCCAAAAAGCCTAATTTGGGGCGAAAAAAATAAGATATAGATCATTTAGGTGTGATAAGTAAGTTATTGACGAATGAATAGGATCAAAATTGGGGGAAAGAGGTGCCCTGGTAGATAAAAGCTTTTAAAAGTAGTTTAAAATTAAAAAGGGAAACGAGGTAGCTTACCTCAATGACAAAATGTTTGTATTAACAAAAGATTTTATTTAGCACAGACAACGCGTTTCGCGGGTCTAAGCTCGCTTCCTCAGGCCAATAACAGTGCCAACTAATAAAATCAATCCAGCATAGGGAGCCTCTCTCTGCTGGATTGATTTTATCAGTTGGCACTGTTATTGGCCTGAGGAAGCGGGCTTAGACCTGCGGAACACGTTGCCTGTGCTAAATAAAATCTTTTGTTGATACAAAGATTTTGTCAATGATGTAAGCTACCTCGTTTCCCTTTTCAATTTTAAACTGCTTTTAAAAGCTTTTATCTATAAGGGTGCCTCTTTCCACCAATTGTGCATACTAAACCCCTGTACATATCCTGTTCGAGGGGTGGTGACAGAACACATGGTGGACATCTGTCCCCTGTAATGATCTGCTCTGCTTTTTGACCATTTGTTAGGTCTGAGTGCTTCAGGTCCCTGGAAAAGAGACCTGTCTCCACTCTGCAAGCGGCAGAGTTGCTGTTCTGGTGAGGAATTTGCATCCACTTGTCATGCAAATTGCTTCGCTGCTTCCTCTGATGGCTTGCAGTATAAATACCATTTCCTCCCAGAATTCCTTGCTGGTCATGATGATTTGTTCCTGCTAACTTACCTGGAGTCTCAGCCCTTTGCTTACTGTTTGCTAATATTGCTATCTTAGAGTAGTTCCTTGGGAATGCCCTAGCATTCCTGTTAGCATAGTCAGGTTGTTTGTTACCTGTATTGCTTTGTACTGTCTATCTGTTGCGATTGTCTTGTCGCCAGCGGCGGTCGACAAGAAATCGTTCTGTCTGTTGGAATCGCATTCGCCCTAGCGGTAGAGGCGGTGGTTCTTTCTGTACTCTGTCTGGGAGTGTAGCCAGAGCAGCGGTTGCTACTGGCTGCCCCATCTGTCTGTCTGTAACGAACGCTTGCTGTCATCTCGGTGAGGTAACCGTTTAGCAAGCGTTCGAGTTCTCTTTTGTTTTCGTGCTTCTTTGGTTAGTCAGGGTTGGTACGCTTTGTCGCTATTGCGCTTCTCGTGTGGCGACCGTGCCGTGCACGCGCTTTGTCGCTATTGCGCTTAACGTGTGGTGACCGAGTGTAGTTAGTACTGTCTGCTCCTGTGTGTTGGATTACTGTTTGTTATCAGTCCTGTCTTTATTCTGTTCCTTTGCTCTGTATTACTCAGTCTGGTGTCGCTATTAGCAATCGCCATTCTTGCGATTGCGTTCCCACTTGGTTTTCGTTGTTGTGTGTTCACCGTCGCCGGGTGGCGACTAGATTGGTGGACACACATACATTCTGTCTCTGTGCTCTCTCTCTCTCTCTCCAAGGGCTATCTTGCCCTATATTGCTTCACCTCGTACAATTTCCACCTGGCATCTGTGGCAGTGCAGAGGGTTTATTCCTCTGCACTCCACAGCTCCATCTGCCGGTGGGAATTTCCCTCTACAGGTGCATAGCACCATAGCTGGGTTCTGTTATTTTATACGCTTGTGGAGGATTTCCGCAGTGTCAGCGCGCATCTTGTGCGCTGACCACGGAAATAATTCCCCAATCGTTACAGTATGACCAGCCAAACCGAAATTCCCAGTGTAGAGGGAATTTCCGATTTGTATGATTTTTCTCAGGTTTCATTGCCCCAAGCAAAAGCATATGTGGATCCTATGATAGGCAGAATTATACACTATATTAAAGCAGTAAGAAAATCTATGCATGTTCCTGATCCCAACCCGTATGAGTGTTTCCTTGATAGAGGGTTGTTTGAGCCTCCATTCGCTCCGTGGGAGATTGGGGCTTTGATAGAGGAGTTCGAGTTTGATTGGAGGGCGTTTTGCGATTTTTACATCGCAGAAGGCGAAGAGATTCTTAATGCTTGTATCGATTCTGTGTACACTTTGATTGAATCTGATGAGTGTGACGAGTGTGTTGTGGATCTGGTGATTTGTGTGTGGCAGACGATTTTGGATAAATTGCACACACATCAACCAATTGACTCCAATGAAGAGACACCGTTATCGGATGATTGTTCCTGCCTTTCTGGGGTAAAGCAAGTGAGTTTAGACACTGTGCGATCTGAAATGAATGAAACTATGATGTCCACTTGCACTGACATTTGTGACTCCCTTTCTTGCTCTGAAGAAAGTACTGACTCCCCACCCTGTACTCTGGATGAATCAATTTTGCCTTGCATAAAATCTCCTGCAGTAAACCTAGAGGCCCGTTTGTGTATTGCAACTACTCTCACCTGTCCTTCTGCCAGTGTAGAATTGCAGTCTAGTTTACCTGCTCTGCAGGATTTTGCGTGCAGTGAGATTAGAGTCAGGGAGTCAGTGTTTGTTCCTGTAGATATTCCTGTGCATCCTGTTCTTGATGATGAAATTCAGTCTCAGCATACTGTAGAACCATCCCTGGGACATTTGTCCAGTCTGCAAGATGTATTTGATGTTTTGCCCTGTATCATGGATAGTTCAGAATCCTTGATGACTTTGTCAGAGAACTTGGGAAATGATGCTCCTGAGGTTTTGTTTGATGTTCTGGAGGTCTCCAAATTCCTCCAAAAGGGTGCAGAACTTCTGGGAGATGCCTCCTGCCCCCCGGGTTCTTCTGAGGTAATGCCCACTTTGGTGGGCATTGCTGTTGTGCTGACTACCTTTGCAGCTCTTGTGGAGCTTCAGTCATGCGTAGTCAATGATGAGTTTTTGGTAGATACAATTACAGTCACATAGACTTCTGAGTCTGAGTCCAAGTCTTCTTTTGAAAGACCAGTACTTGTGACCACTGCTCATGATGATCTTCTGCCCGGTCCTGGTTTTGGTCTTGTCGTGACGGACTCTGACGTTTGCAGTTCCTCGACATGTCCTGAGGTTTCTCTTGTGCTAGTGTACCCCGATGCGCTCTGTGAGCCAGAATGCCCAAGTGTGTCTCAGTTACCAGCATGCTCAGATGCTTCCTTGGTGGAGACATGTTCTGATATTGCCTGCCTGCCTGCATGCCCAGAAGGGGTCCCTGAAAGCCCTGATTTTGATGCTTGTCCTGGTAATCCTGAATCCAGAATTGTCATGGGTTCCATAGGGGTTCTTGATAGTTCTCCATGTGAACCTAATGAGCATTCTGGCCTTTTGGGATCTCTACGGAGCTTCAAAGTGTTCTGGGAGATTCTGGGAGAAATTTTTTTGGGTGCCTTGGATGGGATCAACAGTGGCTTCTGTCTTGATAGGGACACTTCGAATAAGTATTGTGGAAGGTTTGGTATTTTTGGACGGTCCCTGGAAGGTGGTGGGCATTGCTCGGAGAGTTTCGATGGGTTCTTTACTGGCACTCGCAGTTCTGATGGGTGTTACGCTGAGGCTTGTAGTACTGATGGGCATGTTTCGATGGCTTCTGCTTCCGATGAGTTCGGTTTCGGGAGGATTGACTTTGGAATTGGGCCTTGTCGGGCTGACCCGACCTTCATGAGTGTTCAGTCAGTCTGTTTTGTTGAAAATATCAGTTTTGAGGGACGTCTGGAAGCCGTCCCTAGAGGGGGGGGGGTACTGTAATGATCTGCTCTGCTGTCTGCACAGGCAGACAGCTTTTTGACCATTTGTTAGATCTGAGTGCAGCAGGTCCCTGGAAAAGAGACCTGTCTCCACTCTGCAAGCTGCAGAGTTGCTGTTCTGGTGAGGAATTTGGATCCACTTGTCATGCAAATTGCTTCGCTGCTTCCTCTGATGGCTTGCAGTATAAATACCATTTCCTCCCAGAATTCCTTGCTGGTCATGATGGTTTGTTCCTGCTAACTTACCTGGAGTCTCAGCCCTTTGCTTACTGTTTGCTAATATTGCTATCTTAGAGTAGTTCCTTGGGAGTGCCCTAGCATTCCTGTTAGCAAAGTCAGATTGTTTGTTACCTGTATTGCTTTGTACTGTCTATCTGTTGCGATTCTCTTGTCACCAGCGGTCGACAAGAAATCGTTCTGTCTGTTGGGATCGCATTCGCCCTAGCGGTAGAGGCGGTGGTTCTTTCTGTACTCTGGGAGTGTAGCCAGAGCAGCTGTTGCTACCGGTTGCTCCATCTGTCTGTCTGTTTGGATCGCATTCGCCCTAGCAGTAGAGGCAGTGGTTCCTTCTGTATTCTGCCTTAGGAGTGTAGCCAGAGCAGCGGTTGCTACTGGCTGCTCCATCTGTCTGTCTGTCTGAACGAACGCTTGCTGTCGTCTCGGTGAGGTAACCGTTTAGCAAGCTTTCGCGTTCTCTTTTGTTTTCGTGCTTCTTTGGTTAGTCAGGGTTGGTACGCTTTGTCGCTATTGGGCTTCTCGTGTGGCGACCGTGATAGCACGCGCTTTGTCGCTATTTCGCTTAACGTGTGGTGACCGCGTGTAGTTAGTCCTTTCTGCTCCTGTGTGTTGAATTACTGTTTGTTATCAGTCCTGTCTTTATTCTGTTCCTTTTGCTCTGTATTACTCAGTCTGGTGTCGCTATTAGCAATCGCCATTCTTGCGATTGCGTTCCCACTTGGTTTTCGTTGTTGTGTGTTCACTGTCAACGGGTGGCGATTAGATTGGTGGACACACATACATTCTGTCTCTGTGCTCTCTCTCTCTCTCTCTCTCCAAGGGCTATCTTGCCCTATATTGCTTCACTTCGTACAATTTCGATCTGACATCTGTGGCAGTGCAGAGGGTTTATTCCTCTGCACTCCACAGCTCCATCTGCCGGTGGGAATTTCCCTCTACAGGTGCATAGCACCATAGCTGGGTTCTGTTATTTTATACGCTTGTGGAGGATTTCCGCAGTGTCAGCGCGCATCTTGTGCGCTGACCACGGAAATAATTCCCCAATCGTTACATCCCCTTTTTTTCCAGGAGAGCGACTGCATCCAGGTCCCTTACGGACCCAAGTGGAGTCGGTTTTATAGTCTCCACCTGCTTCCTGTGGTCTGTTGCCCCCTTGCAACCCTCTTTTGTGAATAGTTGTCACAGGGCCCCTAGTGGCTGGACCGCAAAATGCCTTCCATTCGGTTTCAGCACACAGACCATGCCAGCTGTGGTCGCAAACCGCTGGAATTTTGGCAGAAGACCAACTGGAAGGGAGCCTGGGAGTTACGGTAATACAATTTACACACTATTTCAGGGTATAACTGCCACCACCTCTGTTACCATGGGACAGAGGAGCCCACTGACTGGCTGATTCTAGACCTGCAAATAAAACGGTTAAACACACTCTATTCTGTCTAGCTAGCAACAATAGTAGCAACTCTTCAGAAGCCCGGGTATAGTTTGTGCGGCTGAATAATAGGGTAGCTGAACAAATAAAGGACGTTAGCGTTGTTTATTAAAAACACAATATAAATAATTAATGTATACAGAAATTCTTTAAAATCGACAATTATAGAAACATTAAAAGCCAGTATGAAAATAAAAGGAAGGTGTAACGATTGGTGTCAGCACGCAGAGAGAATCTGATTATTGGTGATCTGCAGTATCACCAAGAATGCAGATATATACCTGATTGTTGATGATCTGCAGTATCACCGATAATCAGATATATTGCTAACCTCTGGACACCTAAGGATAAGTGAGTGTTTGGTGTAACAGTAATACTTTGAGTAATGTACCTGCTGAGCAGGTGGTATACAATATAGCGACACAGCTCTGGGAGAACAGGAACTTTCCAGCAGCCTGAGGCTCTTCGGGGGGGAGGAGTCAGGCTGGAGACGGGAAGGACATAGTAGTGAGTGACACCTAAGATGGATGTCACTATCTGATCTGGAGACTATCTCTTTTAAGGGGAGAGATAGCTCTCGAGGTCGGGCACGCCGGGTCGGCAACACACTGACAGATAAAGTACAAAGACAGAAGGCTGATTCGGTGTACAAGTCAAGCAGGGTCTTGCAACGGAATATCAGATATATGAGGTACCGAATCAGAAGACAGAGGAGTAGTCAGAAAAGCTATAAGTCATAACATATATCAAACAATGCCTATTCTGGGTGCGAGGTCCTTGGTCCCAGCACCCCAGAACTAGTCTGAAGAATACACAGATGATAATACAGTATTCCCTAGACTGGGTGCGAGGTCCGTAGTCTCAGCACCCTGGAACTAGTCTGAAGTATAACACAGATGATAACACAGTTCCCTAAGCTGGGTGTGAGGTCCTTGGTCTCTACACCCTGGAACTAGTTTAAACATAAACAGAATACAATTCAAATAATCTGGCTAAGTGTGTATTCCCAGGTCCACCTGGTTCAAACACACTGAGGATCTGACTAGGTCTGAGTGCTTCCACGTAGTGATTGCAACGGCAGACAACTTGCAAGTGACCAGCAGGAACTATATATGGAGTAGTGCTCTCCAGCACCACCCCTAATTGCTCAACCAATAGTATCCCGCTCAGGAGTCAGCTGATCGGCGTGGTCAGCTGACTCTTCCTGCTTAGTATAAGAATTCTGCCTCTCAGCGCGTGCGCGTGTATTCCTAAGTCTATGTGCACTAACAGACTCAGCCACACCAGACACACGCTGCCGCGTGCAAACCGCCACGCTGGACGCGGAACCAGCCGCCTTACTGTTGTTGCGTGCAGCGGCTTTTCCGCGTTCTGCCCTGCTACCAAACACACGCTTCCGCGTGCAAACCGCCGCACTGGACGCGGAATCAGCCGCCTGCTCAGTAGCACATGTGGCGGCTTTTCCGCGATCTCTCACAGAAGGAGAAAATACTTAGGTTTGTGGAAATATGTCCTTTCTGGGAAAGAAATGCTAAGTCCTTAGTTTCAGAGTGGAGGACTCAGTGTCAAAGTCCAAATAAGTCAGATGCCAGCATGTCCTCAAGCTGGCAAGGATTTAATCAGGATGATGTTTCAAAGTAGAGGACATTGATTTTGGGTCCTCTGCCATTCGTATACCCCTGATCCAGTAGGAGGGAGTGAGGGCGGGAATCCCACACCCCCTTAGAACATAAGATGAGTCCTCCCCTTCTGCTGGGGAACAAAAATCATATCTAACCATTTTTGGGCTCTATCTCACAGAACCGTACAGGTCAGGGCAGATTTACTAACATTTTCAGATCTGTCTCGATTTACCCAGCACCCTGATACCAAACATGAGTGGTAGGACCCCTGTGGTATCACCAGGGCACTTTTGAACTGCCTAACTGACAGCCCTTACCTCAGAATGTTCTGAAACTTTCTCAGTAACAGCGCCAGGCAAAGCCCTGCACGCGCTTTGAGTTTGGAGGGCCTACCAGCCTTGTAACACAGGAAATATGACAAATATAGCAGTTTATAAATTATTATAGACATCTACGAATTACAGCAGGTCAGTTCTAGGTGAAGGGCTCTTTGAAGCTAGGACAGCAGGCTATGTGTCGGCTTCCCTGATGAGATCGGGGCCGAGGAGTCTCACTCTCTCTCCTCTAAATTGGTTCTGTCAGGCTACTTATCTGACTTCATCTGATGGATGGGCCTTAGCACAGCTGGGTGCCTGGGACAGTCCCTGCTGAAAGCTTACTGCCATTTGGTAAAAGAAAAAAAAACTGTCTTTTAAAAGAAGGAATGTCATTCTGTTCGCTGCAATGACTGCCCAAATCTAACCAGGAAGCGATCAGAAAATTGACTGCGCGAATCCTCTCGATTCGCCTGCGTTTCTCACGGCTGTTCCGTGACAGTAGTGTCTTACTTACTTTTTGTCACGTTTACATTAACCTCCCCAGCGTTCAATTTCCCCAGGATTTCTGTGCAAACAGTGATAAAATTTATTTTTACAACTTTTTTTTCTCTGTAACTTGCCAAAATGTGTCAAGCAAGGGTCTAGTATACAGTGCAGGAGAGTATTGATGTGTATGCATGTTTACACTGTTCACAGCATGTTTTTTTTGAACTGACATTTCTGTCCATACCGCTAGGGAGGTTAAACATACTACACTATTGGGCTCCTGTCTTTTGTCTCCTGTGCCTTTTCCTACAAGGTGTCAAGACACCCCCACCACACTATATAAATTAATGGGAGTGCTGAAATGTGAAAATAACTTGCGACTGTAAGATGAAAACAATCCGTGAGCTGAAGTGATTAACTGCTAAAGTTGGCACCATTGACTTCAATGCAATTCACCCCAAAATCTGCCAGTGAATTCACAATAATGTAAAAGGAGAATTTTAAAGCAAAATAGGTGGCAATTCGGCAAATACGTTCGGTAAATGAAAATGGCCCAATTTCCTGCAAGATCAAACTTCTAAAAATATGCCAGCTGAACCCTAGCTGCACACAGTAACGCTAAATTAGCTATTTGTTCAGCTAACAGCAAACCAGCAGATATCTGTCTCTCACTAACCTCTGAAAACACACACAGTTCTAGCTATCTAAACCTGCACACAAACAATCCGGGCTGTTTTCCACTACATGTGATTTTGCATTGTAAAATAGCATCAACATTTCCTATTACATTTTGTAGTGTAGCTATTCGTTTGTTGCATCGCATACAGTGAAGTACACTGAAGCATACAGTCAATGAAAAGTATTCTTTACTGTCAATGCACCTGTTTTTAGTTAATGCAGTGCATTGAGATACTACACGCCATTATACTGCAACACACCCGCCGCACTGTAATCGTCGCACAGGTGGTGCATTGCATTGCGTCAAGCCTCTTTACAAAATAGCTGTTATGCTGCAGCGCAACACATCACAGTGAACGTAACCTAAAACTAGCTATACAATACAGCTAACAAACTATCTGCCCATGCAGCTGAATCAATTTCTCTCTGTCTCTCTATCTAGATTTTAAAACAGTGAAAAACAAAGCATGGGATAAAAACCCCTCCCTATCCCCTCATTTAAATGGCTGTGATGGGATCTTTTCGGATTATCTGCTGGGACTTTCTGTGCATGCTGTAAGCAAATGATTTGCCCAGCAGATGCTCATTCCACACTTCCTGCTGAAATTTTCCCGATATCCTGTCTCCTGGGCTGTGCCAACCATCATTAGGCAAAAAAGTGACCACGTGGCAAATCTTATGGTCGATCTTGCCACAATGTTCAGTAAGCAAAAATGGCCCAATTCGCCATGAGATTGAACTTTATAATCTTGCTTCCTCATCCCTAGTGCTTACAGCTGGCTGCAAGCATCTAGCATGGTGGTGGCCAAACTATGGCCTGCGGCCCCTATAGGTTTTCCATCCGGCCTGCTGATGCAGGGCCAGATTTACTCTCCTCTTTTTCTTCCTCCCTGCAGAGTTGTCAGCGCTCCGCTGTGATTGGAAGACAGGAACACTCATCCCATCGTAGCTTCCAGGCCGCTCCTCCCCTCGTCAGTCATTGGCTGCTCCCCACTGTCCGTCAGTCCAGCTTTACTTGGCACCAAGCCCCTCTCTCACTGAAGTCGCAGAGGGGGCGCTGAGAAAAAAAAAGTTCAGGGCCGTCATGTTGGTTTGGCGACAGCGGCTGAATGGGACAGAGAGGAGGTGATGGAGAGTCTGGCCAGTGCTGCTGACCAGCACAGATTCCCCTGCACTGGCCACCAGTGTACAATCACTTCCCCTAGCTGCACTAGGAGTCTGTGTACAGCCGCTTTCCATGTAATGGGAGTCTGTGCACAGCCACTTTCCATGCACAGGGAACCTGTGTACAGGGAGCTCCTCATTCCATGGGGCCCTCCTACCTGCTGCTGCTCACCTTGCAGCCTGCCGGGGGTCCCCCGCCGCAGGTGACCCACAGCTCCCCACCCCCCTACTTCAAGAGACCCGAGCACTTCATTTTTAAAAAGATTTAAAATGATCCTTCCTCTAAAGATGGCCATAAACTATACAATACTCCAGATTGTAATATCGATTGGAAAGTTTTGTTCAGGCCCACTAAAGGAATGAAAGCTGTTGTCCAATTGGATCAGACAGATGGAACCAATCTAAAAGATGTATTGATTTAATTAATCTCATCTAATTGGATAGCAGCTTTCCTTCCGTTATTGGGCCTGAATAGTCTGGAGAATTGTGTTGTCATTGGCCCGCTTTAGGAGAAAGAATAGTCCGGAGGATTGTGTTGTCATTGGCCAGCTTTAGGAGAAAGGATAGTCTGGAGAATTGTGTCGTTATTGGCCTCCTTTAGGAGGAAGTTTGTTTAAAATCTTTTTTAAAAAATTAGGCGCTCAGATCGCTTTCACTTCGTACCATGTGCGGAGTTACAGGATACATAGGTGCAGCCAACAAGCTGGCCTTCACCCAGTTCTTCATATTCTGCTCGTAAGCATCCCCCATCCCAGCCTCACTATCAGCTGTCCCTGGAAATGTCCCCTGCCACCGTATTCCCCTTCCCATGCCTAGCTAAACTTCAGCTGTGCCTTGCAATGTCCCCTGCCCTGCCACCGTACTCCTCTTCCCATGCCTGGCTAACCATAAGCTGTCCCTTGAAATCCCTGCCCTGTTAATATATTTTTCTCAACCCATGCCTGGCTAACCATTTGCTGTACCATGAAACGTCCCCTGCCGTGCCACTGTATTCCTCATTCCATGCCTGGCCCTAGTGTATTCCTGGAAATGTACCCTGTCCTGCTACCGTATTCCCCATGCCATGCCTGTCACCTATGACTGATCTACCAATTGCCCTTGGATTTGTCCTTGGAGAGATGTCCCCTAGCCAAATGTTCCCCTGAAGACTAGGGGCACATTTGGTTTTGGGAAAAAGATTGGGGAGGGAGCAATGTCTGCTAACTATACTGGTCCGGCCTCTTTGTCAAATTTAAGATCGCTTTCTGGCCCATGAGTCAAAGACGTTTGCCCAACCCTGATATAGCACTAAAGCCACGTTCGCAATGGCCATTGCATTCCTCATGACAGCAGGAACGCAACACAATGTTAAGCTTGCGTTGTGTCGGGTACAGTGTAGCATACAATGAAAAGTATGCTTCACTTCTACTGTTAACACACATGCAATGTGTTACCATACCGCAACCTGGTATACTGCAACGCTCCCGCCACCCTCTGAGGGTCACATAGGTGGTGCATTGCGGTGTGTCACATCAGGGCGCAGTTACACCACATTGCACCACTGTGAATGTGGCTTAAAGCATCTAGCCCTATCAACGGTATCAAGCATACACATCCGAGCTGGCGACAGCAGCCATCTGCTAAACAACATGAGGCATTTTTTCACAGGACAGTAACCACGCTGCATATCAGGCGATAATAAATGCTCTCACTTGGTACTTTATGTTGCAACCAAAAGGGATGCTCACTCATGTCAATTCATCGCCTAAATAGTTTTGCCATCCATCTGAAAGGGGTCTTATTGAATAAGAAGGCATGGATTCTCTATGAAAACACACATTTGCTTGATACTATCTCTGGCGCTTGTAATCTCGTCATCCTTTCGTTTCCTGCCTATGATTGGTCTTTCCCTCCTAGCCTTGCCAGTATCCCCACCCCTCACATTGCACTGGAGTACACACAGTGCTGCCGTGTGAGTCCACATGTATGGGAGTGGCAGACACTGGGCCTTCCAACCTATCGCATCGGTTTGCCACTTACTGGTAACGCCCCTCTCCATGCTTAGCCTTTCTGCTGGCCGCAGCGTGTTTTTTCCAGCAGAGTAGGCGGAGACAAGCGACCAATGAACGTCCAGACACGAGTATACAGGGGGAGGCACGTGCCAGCCCGCACGTGTATGTGTGTGAGTGATCGCAATGCTGCCTGAGACACTGGCGCTTGATACGCAGAGACAGCAGCCAGCACCAAGAGACGAGAAGGTAGTTCAGCGCTAGCAGAAGCGTCTGTTGATGCTGAGACAGAGAGAGACCATCAGAGACATTCCTTGATTTTGGCAGAAGGGCATCTTACGCATATTGACTGTTAGAAATAGCCAGTGATTGCTTGAGATTTATATTGCTAGGCAGCTTGCGAGACATCCATCACTGACACCGAGAACACTTTGGTTTCTTATTAGACATTCGCCTACAAATATATCTGTCAGGTGCAGAGAACTGCCACTGCTGAGACGCCTGCAGGTCCAGGCAACTTAGCTTTAGGAGACCTACACACATTAATAGACAAGAGACAGCTACATTCTCTAGAGACCACTCCTGCAAAATTCTGCATTCTCCTCTAAGAGACACTCAGCTTCAGAGATGAGAGTCCTAGAGACCGAATAGCGATTCTACACAGCAAATACGAAGAGAAAAGGTGCAAGCATCTCTTGAAAGAGACAGCCCAGGCACCTGCGAGACATCCATTGACTGGGAGGAGACAGTAGAAGGAGATACAGCACAGGACACCACCCAAAATAGTGACAGACAGAACAAAGAAGCTCCAGACATCCCGCAGACAGGCGGCGGAGAGCAGACAGACATAACTTGAGGTAAGTGCACCCTGTACACCTGCAGAACAAAGAAATAGCCTTAACATTCCATCACATTTTCATTGTTGGTACCTGATTCAGAATTGCATTAGATACTCCCTGTTTCTTGTTTTTTCCTCTCTATAGCAGCCATGTTTAACTCATTCAGGCTTATTTAGCAGAGCAGTCATAAATTGGTCATATTTTATCTGTTTTATTACTGAATTATTTTTTTATTGGCACAGGACAAATTACTGTAATGTTAAGGGCGAAGATAGCCTGACCAGTTTCAAAGCATGCAGACAATTTTGAATGCAGGCCTATAAATGTCCAGATAACACCGTGTTAATTAAATCAGCCCCTAGAATATTGATTCAATTTAATGTTATCCGTTTCTTTGTGCATACACAAAAATATAATGGAAAGTCGCATTATATGTTATCGATGCGACACATACAGTACAGAATACAGTTGATAGATTTGTACTTGCAGCGAACCCAGAACCACTTGCGTCACCCGGTAACATGCTGCCCTCTATCCCTAGGGAATGTGTTGCACCTCGAACAAGCCAGCCATTGAAATATAATTGTATCACATTTCAATGCAACTACATTTGTCGGTTGAGCTGTGACACAATGCTCATAGTGTGAAAGGGCCTAAGGTCCTTGTTGTCCAGATGTCAGGTTAGCAGTGCCTAGCAGGGACGGTCAATGAGATATAAACAGTTCAGAGTTGATGCAGGTTTATGCAGCTTGAAAATAAGCCAATAGAATTCCACATTGGCAGGATTCAATTGGTCCATTTCAAGCTATATAAATATTCGTACAGAATTTGCATGATCCTGAATTGCTTGGACTTCTTTTCACCTCATTGACCATCCTAGTGCCTAGGAACTAGTAGAGAACGTGACTGAATTCTCCTACGGAGGCATCAGCACCTAAAAAGCATATATTAAAATCCTAATACGTTGATCTGCTCAGCTGCAGGAATTAACAACAGGCTCTGATGCGATTGGTGCTACTTGACTCAGCATGGTAGCTGTCAAATCAGAGCCTTTAGCTGTAGCAGTCTGCCAGAGAAAATGGCTGTTGTTGGCATTTCTACACGCTATGGTCATACTTTGCCCGATGTACAGTTTTTCAGTATGGGCAAACAGACATGTCAGTGGATAATATGTTAAGTATAGTATCCCTTCATACACATTCACTGTGTTCATTGCAGTGATGCTACTGTCCTTCACGACTTTTCTGGAATCCAGACAGATATTAGGCATGTCATGGGTAGCATGCCATCATTGACATGGCCATTATAGTGGATACCAACAGACATAAGGAAAATGAGGGTTTGCATACTAGATTGTACATTGAATACGCTGTGACCGTCCACTCATTGGATCCAGAGCGAATGTGAATATCATACTGTCAATTGAAAGTGAGGTTAAAGCTCATATCGATGGATAGAATTACACTTGACATAGCCATGAAGAAAAATTCTCATGATTTTTAACACTGATTTTAATACATTATTTCAATCCTTTTGGCTTCCTGAGTCCTGGTATTTTTCCAGGCATGCTTCTACACATATCATAAGTGGCCCACTGGCTATGAACTATATATGTTATGATTGCACTACATCAGGTATTTGTTCAAAAATGTTTATCTTGCTTAATAAGTAAACAGGAGTACCATCTTATTTTTGCATCAATCTTGCTCCATATTTGGTACCTTCACATGCAAAACTGCAGTCTAAGATTAGATTTGCACTGGTGACAGTTACCGCATTGCGCACAAAAATGGACACTATAGTAATGTTTCTCTGTTTGATGGACACATTTTTCGTATGGTGGTTTCCTCTTCCATGAAACTCCCTTTTTGCCGAAGTGACTGACCAAAAAATGGCAGAGGAATGTTGTAGGCAGCATCCACCACATGTGACTTGGTTAAACATCAGTGTTAATCCTGTCATAGAAAATGTGAATCCTGCCATAGAAAATGCATTTTTTTTCACCATCATTCACACTGCATCAGTTGCATTGCAGAATAATTCTGCATGTCACCTTGCTGCCCATACAATTCTATTCTACTAACCTTTTGTTCTACTGGCAACAAGAGTGACAGGAAAATGCCTGGATTTAAAGCTAGTGTGAATCCAGTCTAAGGAAATCATAAACGGTCTTCACTTGCACAGCATTTGGGGTATGTTCGCTTCAAAAAAAGTTTCTGTATTGTGTTAGCCAATAAAATTGTGTAGGTAGAAAAAAAAGCAGATCTGCTTATCTGGGGCTTCCTCCAGCTCCTGGCAGCTTATGTGTCCCTCGCCACAGCTCCGCTCCCATCCGGTGGCCTGGCGTCCCCTCCGTAGCAGCAGCCGACCTGGCAAGGTTGGCAGCCTTTGCGCCTGCGCAAGCATGCAGCTTTGCTGATCGCGATCCTGCTTACGTATACGAGAGCATTCTGCACAGGTGTAGAAGTACTGTGCCTGCACAGAGGTTGCCGAACTCACTAGGTCGGCTGCTGCAACGGATGGGCCACTGGCTGGGAGCGGAGTTACGAGGAGGGAAACATAAGCAGCCAGGAGCTGGAGGAAGCACCAAATAAGTAGATCTGCATTTTTTTTTTTAAACACGGATGTATCCTTTAAAGGGAACATTAACTCTAAAAAAAAAAAAAAAGAGTTTTACTTACCTGGGGCATCTACCAGCCCCCTGCAGCCATCCTGTGCCCTCGCAGTCACTCATGGCTCTTCTGGTCCCCCGCTGCCAGCTAGTTTCATTTTTTTGCCGACTGGGAGTCGGCTGGCCGCCATGCGTACGTTTTTACGCATTCCTGCTGGTGCAGGAAGCTATTGCAGACATCAACAAGTACATTTTTACGCGTTACGGGTGTAATGCGTAAAATGGTCCCCTGCATTACACCCGTAACGTGCAAAAATGTATGCAATAGCTTACTGCACCAGCAGGAATGCGTAAAAACGTACGCATGGCAGCCGGCCGACTCTTAGTCGGCAAAAACGAAACTAGCTGGCAGCGGGGGACCAGAGGAGCCATGAGTGACTGCGAGGGCACAGGATGGCTGCAGGGGGCTGGTAGATGCCCCAGGTAAGAAAAACTTATTTTTGGGGGGGGAGTTAAGGTTCCCTTTAAGTTATGCAAACTTTTAGGAAACGGGTCCCCTTCTTCAGGCAGATTTCCAGATGTTGGCTGAAGTAAAACACTGTATGTGTACACAAATGGTAAACACGTAGATTACATCTTGTTCACTATTTAACTTTATACAGTGTTTTACTTCAGGTAACATCTTAAAATCTGCCTGAAGAAGGGGGCTAGTTCCCTGAAAGTTTGCATAACTTAACTTTATCAGTTAGCCATTAAAAGTGGATAAAGCTATTACTTTTACAAAACTTTTTCTCAGGGCTGTGGAGTCGGGACAAAAATCTTCCGATTCCTCAGTTTATGAAACCACGACTCCGGGTACCCAAAATGGCTCCGACTCCTCGACTCAGACTCCTTAGTTTAATACTTAACTGGGCTGTGGATTTTGTACAAAAATCATCCGTCTCCCGACTCCTCAGTTTATGAAATCAACGACTCCGACTCCGGGTGCCCAAAATTGCTCCAACTCCGACTCCACAGCCCTGCTTTTTCTACCTGCAAGTCTAAGGGAAATCCTATTAATCAGAAAGTATGCAAGATAGGCTAGGGAATGCTCTGAATTGTGAATAAAGTACTGTGAAGTAGTTCACTTATATAGTTTGAGGTTCAGTATATATGTAGTTGTTGTAGAAGACACCATCCTTTTTTATCTTGGATCACCTGCAAACTACCTGAGCTAGGCAAATCCAGTGCTATCGAGTAAATCTGTTGGAAAAGTGACACAATCTGCTTGTCGAAGTAAGGGACATGCATATTACTGTATAGTATGTTTTAGCTTTCAGTGCTTTCCTTTATCTGAAATGCTGCCTGTTTATTTACATTGGGGCTGCCATCTTGTTTGTGATGTCAGCAGAATGCTTTGCAGCTTAGCAAATTCCTGTGCATGGTTTCCCTTTCTCTGTCCAGTGATTTGCTTTATCTGAAGTTATTCTGAAGACAGCCATACACTATGTTACAGTTTAACAGATTAGCTGTGTCATTAAAAAAAATCTATTGAAAGCTAGGGCTTTCTTGATTGATTTGAACTGAAAAAGCAATTGCTTATGGATCAGTACAGGCTGTTTATCTTCTATCTCATACTGGAGTATAGCAGAGGTTGCTGACAGGTTTGTAAACTAGTGGTTGTGCTTTTACACTGAGAATTTTAGGTTTAGTTTTTTTTTTAATCCAGGACAATTAGGCTTAATTACCCCCCCCCCCCCCCCCAACACTGGCCTGAGCCCTACCATTATCAAATTTTTGCCTAACTCTTCCCTTCTTACCGGTCACCATATAACCCGCACACCGACCCACCACCACCACTGTTCCTGAACACGGACCCGCCCCTACCAATTCATTGCCTGTTACTAACCTGACCCCCTCCTGTTACGTAATGTTACCCATAGTAACCTAATCATTCCCCCCTCCCCCACCTTATTACCTAACACTAACCTAACTCTCCAACCCCGTTACCTAACACCAACTTACTCCATCTCATTGCTTAACGCTAACTCGTGCTGTTGTATAACACTGACCTAAGCCTGCCCATTTCTTAATTCTCTCCTACGTCCCCCTCTTTTGTCGAACACTAATCTAACTCCTCTTGTTGCCTAACACTAGCTTATCTCCTCCCATTGCCAAAATCTTATGTGCTCTTCCTGTTGCCAGATTTACTCCTCCCATTGAACCATAACTCTATCCTGTTACCTAACATTAACAAACCCCTCCACCTGCCTAACCACCTCCTGTTTCCTAATCAAAAATGATCTTTGGGAAAATATTGAACACAGAGACCTTGTTTGACATCCGCAAACCTGATGTAGTTATAAGAAGGTATAAAAGAGGAAGATTGCCCTCATTACCCCTGCAGTCTAACGTCTTACTGCTTTCAGATGTACCTAGCTACAATGTTTCTAGATTTTTTTAATAGAAAAGATTTAAAAAGCCACAATGGCATAGGCTTAGCTATAGGAATTGGACCCAAACCGTCCTCATTCTTGTTGGCAGTGAAAGGCTTGGATGGCCAATAGGATAATGCATCAGCTTCCTAGCCAATAGCTATTTGGTTTATTGCTAATCATAAACTTATATAGATTTAAAACACGCTGATTTTTGCAAAAAAAAAAAAAGGTCCGGTACTCCACTTGGATCTGATGAGCTCAATGCCTTTTTAATGAGGTGCAGACATGTCAAATGGGCACAACGTTTCGGTCTTGTTGACCTTTTATCAGCACTTGATCAAGGTCAACAAGACCTAAATATTATGCCTGTTTGACATGTCTGCTGTAAAATTAACGAAAGCCTTGAGCTTATCAAATCTAGGTGGAGTTATGGACCTTCTTTTGCTTTGTGCACTGTGGGCTGCTGTATGGTGGCCAGAGTGGATAACTCCCTGGTGAATATGTATTAAATTGGGTTGTAGGGTCAGCCTCACCCTTGCCTGTTTGGATGCCTTCTTTCAATAATCATGAAAAATACATTCGCGTATTTAAAATATAGAAGTCTAAAGTACCAAGTCAGGAGTCAGTCTTAAGGATTTATGTACTGACGCCACAGCCCTGGCTACCCATCAACATTATTTGTGTATTACCCTACTCTAACATGCGTGGTACCTGGCCCTATATTTTATCTAATGTGATGTCCAAATATCACACTTTTGTCTCTGCATCCTCTGCTGGGTTATTTGCATATCCTTTGTGCCAAAAGAGTATGATTTGGCATAAAGGTGGATTAGGGCAGAGGAGTGTGCCAGTGCATTGAGGGCTACTAAACCTGGGAAGACCTGAGGTCCAGGAAGAGATACGGCACATCTATAGATCTGTTCAAGGATACTAAGCTTTAGTTGTGATTTTGGAATTGAACATGTCAGCACTATATAAATAAAGAATAACAATAACATTGTGTTAAGTTGTCCTTTTGTGCTGGAGAACTGGATGCAGCAGGTCTATCACTGCACTGTTTTTGAAATGGCAACATTTTATACATAGACTATGGGGTCTATTTATAATATATTTGTTATTTATACCAATATTCCTATTTATAAATCAGAAAAATACATAATTTATTGTTACATTGCATTGCTTTATCATGACAGCAGCTGGCATTGGTTTATAAATCGGTAGGGATTCTTTTCATTTCTGGGGCAGTTCTGCATTCATACCTGAGTGTAGCGATGTCAATGTTTTTTGTTTTGTTTTCTACTTCAGTTTCATTGGGAATGTTAAAGAATGTGAATGGCTTTTTGGTTTTGCAACATACAGTATCACAATTCTCATTCCATTATTTCCCTTTTATATAAATATGTAGCATCCGATGGCAATGTGCAGCACTGGGCAGTAAAATTGTAAAGGATCATGAGAAAAAGTGATGTACCTTGGGAAATAATGTTTCAGCTTAATGGGTGCTCTCTTATCACTGTATGCTTTTCGTACCACTGCTGTAGCATTTCAAAGCCAAGCATAAGTCTCTATGCACCCACTGAAAAATGCTTATTGACATATCTAGGGATGTACAACAAGCCGGACCAAACTCGTGTTACAGAACAGTGTAGTTACAGCACCAGAACAGGTTGTTTTAGGTTTCCAAGTGGGCTTAAAGCATGGATAGATTTCATCCCTACTTCTGTCCGCCCTCTGCTTATCTATAGGCAGCATTATAGTCTGCTTTTTGTTCCTGTGTTAGTATAAGCAGCTGCACCCTGCCAGGGAGAACAGTCTGGATTACATCACCACGGTATGTCACATGCTTGGAAAGGGCTCCACCAATCACTGATTTCACAGCATAGCACTGGCTGTTGACTTCTAGTTAATGATGAACTGCTGTTCTGTGGCTGGTGTGATGCAATTGTTGTATATCGGGCACGAGGCTGCTTGAATGACTTCATGTGAGTGTGCAAATGAACAGAAAAGACATTTCAATGGGTTTTATTCTCCTTGTGAAACAAAGGTTGCCATGACACAGGCTTTGCCAGCAACGTTGGCCAAAACTTTCCCTTTGCTTTTTACAGAGTGGAGTAATTTTAGGAGCCCTGTTAAGTGTTTAATGCTGTCTGTGTTCTGCTGTCATTGTAACTCCCCACAGTGAGCACCCTTTCTCATCGGTTTTATAAGCATAGTACTCTGGTTAATATCATGTGGTGAAATGCGGCCACTTCATCAGAAGCAGACCAGCTGAAGGAATGAACAGCAGGATCTGTAGGTTGTGCTCTGCATAATTTGGACTGAGCACACTGTATGGAATGTTTCACCAAAAAGGGATTGCAATTAGTGATTTTGGAGTGATTTTCACAGCGCTCTTGCTTTTCCATACTTTCTACAGAATTTCAATGACTACAAAAAATGCTAAATGCAGTGCTTTTGCTATTTAACACCCCCATTATGGGTGACTGGGATTGATATTCAGGAAAGTGGGTGGAGCCTACAACAGCCAATCAAAATTCACCTATTGATTTTCAAGGGAATATTTAAATTGCTGCCATTCTTTCACTGTTACTGGCAGAGGTCTCAAACCTGCTGCAATCGGTCATTGGGGGACTGGCAATCAAATTCAGAAAAAGGAGCGGAGCCACAAACAGCCTATCGGATTTATTTGATTGATACACTGCTTCTATTCTCACATTATTGATTCCAAGGACGAGATACATAGTCATTCCCATAGGCAGTAGTCATAAATCCCTATAGCGCTGTATGGAGCCTGGATTCCTGTCACATTTGTGAACATTACTACCCCCTGTTCCTCTTCTGCAACCCACGTTTGTGAGTATAACTACTCTTGTAATATTGAGCTAATTTTATCCTACGATACTGTGCTTCCTTTATAGTAACAGTCCCTACTTCTACACTGAAGACACAAAGGCTTGCCAGCTCAGGTCTTAAAACTTTTGGATTTTTCTAAAATTCATGACTTAAGGCATGACTTATAGAATTTCCACCTTTTATCAATTGCTAGATACCAAATTGAACAACTGTTACCTCTTCGACTAGCTACCAGAGATATACAGTGTCCATTGCTTCAAGGCCTTGTAATCCTGCAGAAACCCATCTTTTTTGCTGGGGGAATCTGTATGGCATGATGTCATTGTGCTATGTCCCCAAGGGCTGAATCTGTGCTGTAGGGATGATCAGATGCTGAGTTTTCCAACTAGATTAACATTTGTTGCCTTTAGCGTACATCTTAGAATTAGGTCAATCAAATGCTTTTGCTGCAGATTTCAGTTGGCCTGGTTCAAAGCTTTATACACATCACAGTCAAACATCTCAAAACAGCAGTTCTGTGTGATATCAGACTTTCCTTAGCATGTATTGTTCTATTTATGAGAATGACTGGTTTTGCTTAATTAAGAACAGTTCAAGCAGCACAATTATATCTGGTCTGTAAAACACAGAAAAGCAATAAATCTGAGAAAATGAAATACAGAGGTAAATAGTACACCAAAGATAGAAACTCAATTAAGCTGCAACATATGAGCTAGTGAAAAGGTTACTTTAGAAAGAATAAATACTGAATGTATCAATCAAGGGTTAGATCCTTTGTCTTGTGTATTTTTTTTCCTCATCGTTTTGCAAGATCCCACTTGCTTTCTATAGTGGTTAGAGTTGCTAGAGGATTCTCTGCCTCCAGAATCATTTTAATCCTGACCTTATGTTATACCTATCCCCTCCACACAATCTTTGTTACCTAATCTCATTCTGGCTATACTGCAGCGAATAGTAGCAGCTCTGACTCTAAGAAACGCTGAATATCTAATTAAATGGTTTTAAGTTACATTGTTGGCAGTGTTTCTCCTGCCGTAACATTGCTGTGGTTTTAGCCTGTGGACTTGGATCAGATTGAGGGTGTGGTGTGTGCCAATTCAATAATGTCGCTGCAACGCCCTACGCACATGTCCCAGTCAGGACTGTTGCAAAATCTCATCAGGTGTCCTCTACATGCCTCCCATCTGATCGGAGCAAAACCACACCTCCTGCTAAATTCACACCCTCTCTGGGCTGTCGTCCTCCCACTCTTTGAACGGCCCCTCCTGGAGGGATGTGGTCAGAGCTGCTGCATGGCATACACTCGAGTAATGTGATTGCTTGGTTACATAATGCAGATGTGTATTTGCTCGTGATGCATTGCTAAGCTGTGCTGTAATGGTGTGTCAGTTTCCATGTGTAGCACATGTTGGAACATTGTGTACTGCTGTTATGTCCACAGGAAGTGACTGTCGCTGAAGGGTAAATTATTACCAGCACAATCGGGAAGTGTCTGGATGTGATCCTGAGGCTGAGAGTATTTTTTTTCATCCCAGATCAACAGAGGGAATTTATAAAGATCAAATACATATTTTACAGTTTTTTTAATATGAAATCTTGTTTGCGATGATCTTTACTTTTACTACTTTTTCTTTTTTGACACAGACAGGTGATTGACTTCAAATAGCAAGGGTTAAGTTTTTCTTAAAGGGTTACTCTAGAACAAAAATCTATATAACATGTAATCACTAGACAAGTCATTTCTGTAAGCGAATGGCAGTTATTTTTCAAATTCGGTCTGCATCTTCGATAACGGTTTAGGGAAGTTTCATTGCAACGTTATACGGCTTGGTGTGAAAGTTACCCAGAAGCCTGTCTCAATCTGTCATAAGTCTGGAAAAAGCAAGACGTATACCACGTTGCACCTAAGTGACAAATGTTTTTAACAGGGAGGAGAGAGCCTGTGCTCCTGCAGGAATTGTGACCGGGGTGGGAAGATCATAAATTCCGTTTTTTCTAGATTTAGTATGACTTTGCTCAGCAATCATTATAGCTGAGTCATTATAGCACAGCCAAAAGGGGGCAGGCTTGGGCTTGAAAAGACATCAGAGAAGACAGACTCAGCTATAATGATTCCTGAGCAATGCTAGACTGAATGCTCAGTCAGGGATTTTATCAGGGCTGATAACAAGCAGGCTGAGCTGTGAAAGATGAAACAGAGAGCAGGGTAGGTGTTTTCTCTAATGTTCCCATTGATATATATGGTAAAATACATGATGGTACTTCGTCTCTGGTTCACTTTAAATAAGGAAAAAGCCTGTGCTGAGGGAAGTGGTCCATTTACATGCAAAGAATCATTAACCCTCTGCACTCAAAACATTCATAACCAGCTGGAACGCAAGTAGAAATTAAAACAACTAGGTTGTAAAAATTGAAGATCTTTGCTTCCAAAATGTACTGGACCAACTCCCCATGTTGAGATTCCCTGCTTACAAACTGGTCCTTACTATAGTCACTCAGCCCATTTATTTAATGGTGTGAGGGGCTCAATTTTGTTTCTCCCTAGAAAAAAAAGAGACTGATTTATGTGCATGCATGTGTTCCCTTTGTTGAAAGCTATAGAACCAGAAATTACCTCAGCTCAAGTTCAAGAGCTTGAGGTGTTTGCTTCCTTGCTCACTGGCCTTGGTAAAGTTTTCCTTTCTGGTTGAACTTGATGGACAGATGTCTTTTTTTTTATCAATTAAATTATGTTACTAAAGTAGGGACTAATTCCAAATGCATGTAAATGAGGAGGAAGACTTGCGGTGAATGATTGTAAGAACTCTATCTGCTTTTCAAATTAATTTTCTTCGATATTCAGTCTAGTTGTGTCTTAAGGGGGAGGGCCTTCCTACTGAGGGTTTTAACAGGAGCACCTCCCTCCCACCACCGACACAACACACACTGTGTATTTCGGGAAGAAAATATTGTTTTGATGTGCAGCTTTCTCTGTAAGCAACTTGTGAAGTACTTCATCTTCATATGCTCATCCAATACTGCCCATGATCACTTTTGGGGTCAGTTTCAAAAAACTAAATTTCTTTAACACAATTATAAGTATCTCATCACACATGTTTATGGAGATAAAAAGTGTATTAAATCCTGGTTGTATTTGTGCTCAATTGATAAACATATTTATTTATTTTAACCCCTAGGCTCCTGGTTTACACATGGATGACACAGAGTCCTCCGATTTCTTGTCTTCAGGCTCCCTCTATTCTGCAAGCACCAACTCTACTGATCAGGATAATCCAAACTATGTTGGATTTGAGGTCTTTCAGTCTGATTCTGTGAGCCAGACTGTCACAGTTGAGCAGGACTATGAAAATGTGAGGCTGATTCCAAACTCCAGGCTAAACAGTTCCAGTCATCCTGTCCTGGTGCGATTGGAGAACGAGTACCAAGCCAGGCGCTCCTTTTGGCAACAACATACAGCCCAGTACTGCAGATACTCCGCAGATGTGGAGGAAAGGACTTCATGTCCAAGTAAGAGTAACGAGGACAAGCAGTTAAAAGACTTGGTGTTTCCAGATGGGTCCCATCAAGGACTTAAGAGGCAGAGGAGAAAGGACAACAAGTCTCCAGAAGACTGGTGGAAGGAGAGGAAAGAGCAAAACCTGCCAGTTTCAGACGGAGACCGGATCTTTGCTCAGAAAGTAAGTCAAGAATGTCTTTGACCTAACATAAAGTAACATATCAATTCTGTAAATGGAACTTCAGAAAACGTTTATCTGATTGATTACTAGGGCATATAAATCTGCAGTTCTTTGATTCCTGATTATTCAATTTACCCTTTTGTGGCAAAAAGAATACAGATGATTTAAGTCTTCATATGACTTATTTTATTTGTGAGGATATCTTCCCCGGAGCTGAACAGAATGAGAATGTAACAGGGTTAGAATTGACCGAGTGGCTCGGAAGTGACATCACGTGGTAGCCGGGTTGGTGGGGATAAAATGCACTTGGCCTAATCAATCTGCCAGGCTGATTGCTGAACCGAGGGATGCTGGATGCTGCTGTACACTGGATTCTTGGCAGAGGGGGTAGTTATCGGCCTCAGGCAAGTTTCAACTAGCGTGTACACAGCTAAAGTCTGGAAGGAATTGATACGTTGCTGAAAGGAATAGAGAAAACTAGCACTGTCCCCAGCATTTCAGGAGATTTGGTAATTTGAAGAAGAAAAATGCACTGAAGAGCTGCATTGTTTTGTTCAAAGGGTGTAACCATAGCAAATTATATGACTGCTCTGTAGCCTCAGAACAAGAGGCTTTGATGTGCCTCGCTGTGTAGTTATTTCGAGTTCAGTACATTTTTATTGAGAAGACCACAAGAAGCGCTGCTGTCAATCAAGTCCACGTTGTCCGCAGCAGGTTTCTTCCAGAGTAAAATGAGGCATACATTACTTTTCTCCTATGTTCCTGTTGCTTACAGTGGGTAGTAGAGATCTGACAGAACCGATAGGTTTTGGACTAGCCCATCTCTCCATAGGGGATCCTCAACATGGCCTTTATTCTTTATAAAGACACTTTCAGAAAAAGATTTATACAGAGATGCTGGCCAGCCTCCCTGCCCGCTGCACACTTTTTTGGCAATTGGACGGGGCAACTGCCATTCACCAAGTGCTTTTGAAAAGAAGTAAAACCCTGAGAATCCCCATGAGGAGATTGGCCAGTCCAAAACCTGTCGGTCCTTTCAGATTTCTACTACTTACTGTAAGTGACAGCAACATAGAAGAAAAGTAATTTATGGCTCATTTTACTCTGGAAGAAAAGTACTTATTATTTGTATGTTTTATATGTATTTACATTTTTGCAATTTTCATGATAAATACATTTTAAAATGCAATTTAAGGAAACCAGAGACTAGTTTAACTAAAAGTTTTCTACATACCTGGTGCTTCCTCCAGCCCCATGTGCACGGATCGCTCCCACACAGCTGCCATAGAGATACGTAGAGGGCGCACTTCTTTTGCGCAGACTGGCCGCGACTGGCTGAAGTTACGGAACCCAATACCGAAGAGGGAGAAGACTGAGGGCAGCGGTGTGGGAGCTATCTATGCGCATGGGGCTGGAGGAAGTTCCAGGTATGTATAAAACTTTTAGTTAAACTCGTCTCTGGTACACTTTAGGATTGCAGTTAAAGTTTTAAATTATGGTTTTTGATAGAAAGGGCTGCGAAATTATATTTGTCTTTGTCTTCTGACCAGATAAGAAACAAATAGTTCTTAGTGACCTAGTGAATGAACGTTGATGCAGCTTAGGCTGCAGACCTGCTGTCATACACAGCAGGATTGTGCTCTATCCTCACAGCATTATATTAATCCTGGAGGTGCACAGTGTGTGCAGCGTGATACTTACGTACGTTTTCCATTCATGCAACAGAGGAATCAACAGCTTGTCACAAGCAAATACTTATAACAAAAGAGATATACTTATCTTGCAGTGCAGTTCTACCAGGAGGCAGGGAATGAAAGAAGGCAGCCATTCTAAGTGCTAGCACCCCTCTAATGGAAGTCCAAAAGTCATGTGAAGAGGTGCCTTGTTTTAAAGTTAACCTGAAGTGAAAATAAATTGAGAAAAACAATTTTATGTATAGTCCTAATTCTAAAAAGGATCCTGATCCCAAATTCCTGATCCTATAGTCTAACTTTGCATTTAAAGGTTAACATCAAAAACTACCTTTGTCTACCTGAGGCTTTAGATTATAACCAGCTCCCACACAGACAAATTTTGAACTGTTAAGGTGGCCATACATACATGATTTGGCGGCCAATCCACCATCCGATTTACTAATATCAAATCCGATGAAAATTGGTGCCGCCACAAGCATTCCCTATCAACAGTTTTAACAGTTTCGGTCCAAAATTGGTAGAATATTTTGATCGGACATGCTGGGAAATGTTGAGCCGATGCGAGCGATATTGCGAGGAATATGCAGCTTAACATATTACTGTCATGCTTTTAAAGGGCTATTTGCTTGGCTGTTTTGCAAACTCATGTTAGTTTAAAAATGCATTGCATGTGGTTTTTCCATAGAAAATTAGCTTTCAGACTTTTGCTTTTGAGTTTTTTTGTTGGTTTTTTTTTTTTTTGGCGCTATATTGCTTTTTTAAAAGAGGAGTATGCTTCATTTTTTGAGGAAATGGCTGCCTTATAGAAGTTGCATACCTGCACTGATGCGCATTAAAAAAAAGTTACATGGATATAAATGCATTTTAAAAACGTGAACAAACCCTAAGCCTTGTCTGTTCATACTTGATCCAGGTTTGATTCAGAGATCAAAATAAAAGCTTCAGTGTTTGTCTCACAAGTTCCTTCTAAATAAGAAGATGGTTTAAAAAGAAAAAGGGCTGGGGCACGCTTTACCTCATACTAATACTATTTTCTTTTTCTTAGTGTCGGGAACTCCAGGGCTTCGTAAAACCACTGACAGAGCTTCTGAACGGCCTGAAGAGGGGCAGATATGACCGAGGTGAGTGCTGAAAACGAGACTGTACTTGCAGTGGCCTAGCGTATTGACCACTGCACTCCAAAGACCTATTACAAGTGAATCTGTGTCCAAAAGTAAAACAAGCATGTGAAAATCTGATACATATTACCATCTTATGAATGCCCATGTTTGACTTCACTGTAATTGAGTCTTAGCAGTAAAATTGCTTTTTTCCCTCCTGTATTTGGAATAAGGGACACAGATGGCTGGCCTGGTTGCTATACGGTTCATGCATATCTACCAGGCAATGACTGCCACCTGGTAACTGTGTAATGCAAGCATTTGTAACCACATGTGTGTCAGTGGTTGACACATGGTATGGTCACTGAGCAGCTGAGCAGCAGGAAAGGGCTGCATGCCATGTCTATCAGGCAGCTGCTGTACACCCTGATATAGAGTACAAGGACCACCCCTCTGCTGCCCGCGAGTGCCAAGCAGAAAATGACTCATCACTGTCAGATGCCTATTTGAAAGAGGCCTAACTGGGTAGTGCCGAACTAGTCCTCAAGAATTTTTCTGTGAGTTTCTTCACTTTGGGTTTACCTGACATTAAAACAAACTTAACAGCTTGTTCACACTATAAGCGCTTGTGTAATCAATTCTAATGTGAGTGTTCTGACATGAGCGGTAAGCTCTCTTTCCAATCGCAAACGCGGGTCCTGAACCGTTTTCTGGGCGATGGCGCTTCAATGCAAGGTATAGGAATTAAATCAGAACAACGGTTTCGTGAGCGTGTTTCAAGCAAAGGTTCCAGTTCAAGATTGCAATTGCAAGATTGCGGTTCCTGCTGTCTGCTCAACGAAAATCGCAAAACAAAAGTGCTTACAAAATCGCTTCCAAAAATGCAAATCACACAAAAAACGCTGGTAAATGCTTTAAAATATCGCTCACAAAAACGCTTAGAGCTTGCGATTTGTTGTGTGAACTAGGCCTAACTGCTGTTTTTTCTGTGAGGAAAACATCCTGGCAGCTGTAATTGTGAAGAAAGTCTCATGATCAGCTGAGCAACCACTGGAAACAGTGATTAGAGATTACTCGTCTACAAATAGGAATGTAATATAAAAGAAATGCAATAGTAATTGTGTGGATAGTGCTAAAGGACTCCATTAGTATCTATCTACCTCTTCTATAGGTGCGAATACACCTGTCAGTGCAGGATTAGGTAGCTGTGGTGTGGAGGCCGATTCCATCTCTGAATATCACAGTGTACTTTGCATTGTAAATAGGTTGCGTAACAGGAGAGAGAGGAGTGTTCATTCACATGGCACTGCGGGAGACTTGCCTGAAAGAAAACAGCTCACCGCCCAGGATCAGGGAACACCTCCTCAGGTGCAGTGACATGCTCTGAACACAGGGAACACACACCTCAGCTGCTCTATTATCAGATGCAACTGCTCTATTACACTGAGTTTTATTAACACTGTTTAGCAGCATAACCACTACTTAATTTATATGGAAGTTTTGTAAAATTGTTTGCAAATCTGCTCCTCCTTCCTGCAAAAAAGAAGATATATTTATATGTGTATATACACATATTTATTATGTTTATTAATTAATGCAGCAGAAGGTATTCGTAAAGGGAATTGAGCACCTCAACTATAAAAATATTTAAACTGTCCCTCCTCTAATGGGGGAGCTTTACTGTAAGAGAAAATTAGAACATTGGAATTGGTTGTGACTCGGCTTTTGGGAATGTAATGTATACTGATGGCTGGATTTTAAGGTCCTAGTTTTTATGTCTACATAACATGCAAGTCATGCCTGGGCTGGTTCAGTGACCTCTGTTAGGCCTTGTTTGCACTTCTCAGCACTGATGGCCATGCGATTGCAACGCAATGCCCGCACCATCTGCACTGCTGATCCCATTTACTACTGTGAATGGGTCAGTGCTGCGCTTTGCCGACACAGCGCATGTATTCTGAACATGCAGTCTATGCATTTCTGATGTTCCTGTGTGTCGCACACTAAATGCACTAAATGTGCACGGCAATGCATATAGTGTGGCCTTAAACCTTGTACAGGGGCCAGCACTAGGTAAATATGTGAAATGCCTACTGTGTATGTTGCCCTTGTCATTTGTCACAGCTGCATCTCATCAGCTCATTCCTGGTGATACAGCACTCTGCACTGCACCATGGTCTGGGATTCAGGCAGCCCACAGGGGCCATCGATCACCGCAGCTGCAGGGGGCTTTCAAGTGTTTAAAGTAATAAAAGATGACTCGGCTCTAGATCAAAGGAAAACAAGGATACCGGCAAAATGAGAAAAAAATCCATGAGAGAAAATGGATTCGATGGGTAGATTAATAAGAACTACCGTAGTGTGCGGGATTATGTTCCTGCATATAAATAAACTATTATATAATACATCACAGAGCTGGGCATTTTTATGAGATGAACAGGATGGCTAATTTCTCCTTCCTGCTCACAAAATACAAAAATCTCCTCTGAATTTAGATTTTACAAACTTAAGTTGCTGATTTCATTGTAAGTAGCTGTTACACTTGAAAGCGTAAAGCACACAGGAAAAACGCATTCGTAATTCAGTCGGTTTGTGCAATTGCAAACTCACATTCAGTTTTAATGTATGGAGCATAAACGCAATTATGCAAACAAATGCAGCGTGTTTGCTGATTGCAGAAAATCAAACCACACTAGTGAAAATGCTGTGCTGCGATTTACATAACCTCACTGGCATTCTTTGAATCGTCAACTGCATGCATTCTGAAAATCATATCAATATGCGTGCAGTGTAAAAGAACCCTGTTAGATTTCTTTTTAAATGTTAGATAACTAGGGATTGAAATTGCTGTGAGATGGTTCACCAGCAGTAAACTTCAATGCCATAATGCCCAGCATGACCTTTGACCTGAAGTCTGCTAGCTTGTAGCAATAATTTTGTCATGTGGCTTTTTGCTGAAAGCATTCACTAGTTTTTTTTTATTGTTATATGGTCAGTTCATATCGCTCAGTTTTACTTCATGGACACTTTAAGGTACCATTTTCCAATCCCGCTGTCTTGCCTTCTGCCTGTCCTTACCTGACCCCTTAGAAGACTGCATGTGAATGTTCTTCCTGTACACGTGAATCTGAATTAATAGCTATTTTGCAGATCTTCTGTGTACTATTACCCAATTAGTAATCTTATTTTAAATTGCTTTATTATTGCCTACTAATGAATTCTGTAATTGGAGTTATGCCGCAGTTTCCCCCAGGGTATCTACAAAATGTGTTCCCAGAATAAGTTGTAGGGAAAAGTTGTAGAAGGCAGCTGTGTTTCTTTCTTTTCTTTTTTTTCTTTTTTTTTTTTAATAAGAAAAGTTTTTTTTTTTTTTTTTTAAGTTTTCTATGTACAGTATGATATCATCATCATCATCATCTGTTGGTAAAGTGCCCAATCTTAGTATTACAACTGTATCTCCGGTCACAGAAAGAGGACAGTATTGCTTTCCATATGGTTGAAATAACTTATAATTATTTGAAATAGTTTTCATTGTATTATGATTTTTTTCTGGTCTATACCCCAAACTTAGAATAAACTTAACTAAATGCATGACCACCAAAAACTGTGCCTATACCAAACAAAAGGGCTAGCTGTGACTGTTCAGGAATGTATAAAGGAGTTCCTAACAATTGCTGTGCTATTAGTGATGGCTTGAGTGCTAACGTGCCAGGCTCCTGGGGACGTATATAAAGTATGGAGGGGAGGTTTTTTATTTATTTTTTATTTGTATTACGGACGGCTGTAATTGACATTATATATTTTATCCTGTGGTTTCAGGCCTGAGCAGTTTCCAGCAGAGTGTGGCAATGGACCGCATACAGAGAATTGTTGGAGTTCTACAGAAACCCGAAATGGGGTGAGTGTTACTGATGAAAGCCTTGTGCCATTGTCACTAGCCATAACTGATCACAACCCACATCTACAACACAGCTGTGAATCTGGACAATGGCCTCAATTCACTAAGATCATGCAGGAGATAATAAGGCAAGAGTAAACTTGCCACAGCACAGTGAGAGAGTTATCTTATATCTTTATTCCTTAAGGGTGCCCATACACTCGTCAGATTGGCAGCAGACAGATAAGAAATGCATCTGATGATCTATCTGATGCGTTTTTAGAACATTTTTTACCAGGATAGAATTCCAATAGATTTCAGTTTGAAATCTGTTGAAATTCGATCTGATGGCATTTTTTTGCCATCAGATTTCCATTAAGGCCAATGCAAACTGATAAGCAATCTCATCAGATCGACCTAAATTTTCCACCCTGCTAGTTCGATGGAAATCCATCGAAATCGATCGAAATCGGCCGTCGATCGGTCGATTGGCCAACCGATTTGCGATCGATCGATCGATCGATCGATCGCGATCGATCGGTCGGCCAGAAAATCGGCTGAGTGTATGGGCTGCTTAAGTTACCTCCTCTGTAGATAAGTTTCCTCCTATGTAGTTATTTTCACACACAGTTAATTAACAGCCTGTTTTTAACTTAAGAATTCTGGAGTAATTTTGAGGATTGAAGCGTTAACTTAAAGACAGAAGAGTTAACTTTAGGCTTGCCTGAGGTAAAATGTTTCCTGAATACTACATGCCTCATCACCATGGTGATAACTCTAGAAACGTTATTAAAGACAGGAGATAAGCTTAGTGAATTGAGGCCAATTGTTTCCAGTTTTATCATGCTTACTTGGATATGCTATCAACTGAACTTCTCACTGTGTCAGTATCCTATACACTGTATGTTAAGTAGAAAGAACAGGGTAGTATGATCAGCACAGTTCATAACTTGTCACGGGAGAAAAACACATAGTGGGGCAACAACCATGACAAGTTATTAACTGCTACATTGCTTGGCTAACAAAGTACGGTGATAGAGGTATTCTGCAGCAGTTGTTTTGGCAAGACCAAAAACAAAAAAGGTTTCAGGTAGGACTCAAACAGAGAAGGAAGGGCTGTCTAAAGGTAGGTGTGGCTACATACCTAGTGCATTGTAGCTTTCTAGCACAGTTCAGGTTTTTTAGTGCACCAAAAGTGCATCCCACTGTCTCAGATTCCTAATGTCTTTAACTGGAGTGCTTGAATTTGTAGTGTCCCCTGTAGTGTCTGCCCCACTTTTTATCGTCCTCCCCCACACTTTCCAATGATGTCTATAGCTTTACAGTGCTTTAAGCATCTGCAGCTCCACTCCGGTAACTGACCTGCAGTGTTTGGCAGGGAAGTGTTCTCTGTGCAGTTGACAAGATAACATGCTCTTCCTTTGACAGCCAGCAGTACAGCCACTACCCCACATCCTTTCGCCACAACTCAAGCTTATTTATACTGTACATGTATAATATTTAAAGACTGGACTGGATCTTATTTTTCATTGCAAACTCCACTGCAATTTGCAGTGGGGTTTCCCTACTTCCTCCTGACCCTTGATTTGAACCAGCAGGTCAAACGATGAACAAGTTGTGTCGCTCAGTAATGTGACAGTGTACCAAAGCCCTTAGACTGTACGTTGCTTTACCATCGCCATTCATATATCCATCCTCATCACTACCTGCATTTTCTACATACGATTTCTAAAATTATTATGGTCCCACGGTTTCCTCCCAGTCCACTCCATTGTGCCGCTGTGCACCTTCAAAAGCTGGCCGCCTGGACCAGTTGTGGGCTACTGCAGAAACATGGCCAGATCCACCCATGCACAGTAGCCTGCAACGGGCAATATACTGGAGCACAGCAGCATGGCAGACTGAGAGGAAACCAAGGGACCTGTCAGGCTAAGGGGGCTGGAAGAAGCCCCAGGTAAGTAAAATAGAATTCCACCTCAGGTTTACTTTAGCTTTTATACTTTTTTAGTCAAAGAAGCATTCTATGGTGTTTTATTGGTTTGGCCATTGCATAAGAATAACTTTTGTCATTTAGATCTTTTTCAAATATTTTTCCCTTACATAGCTCAGTTAACTAGACTGGGAATATTAAGAATTTCTGTATCTGATAACGTTCACACTTGTTCCCCTGACATTATTTGTAAACCCTGTGCAAATATTATGTACCTATCACCACTTTTGTGTCTCTGTGTAACAATTTTCCCATTCCAATTTATCTAATTTCTAGAGAGCGTTACTTGGGCACCTTACTTCAAGTGGAAATGATGTTGAAAATTTGGTTTCCTGGTGTCGCCAGCTCTGCTTCTGCTTCTTCATCTTCTTCTTCCTCTTCAGATTTTGAAATGGAGGAACCTCAAAGTAAAATTGCCAAGGTAAGGACAACTCTTTTAGCTCAGGCGACTCAGATCTTTATTTTATTTTTTTGCTCTGTTTGTAAAAGATCTTTATACTAAAACACCTTGCGCTGCTTTACAGTCCACTATATCACATAGCACATAGTCCAGATACTACTTGTATCCGCACGGTTTTCAGGACGAAGTCTCTTGACATAAGCCCTCAAAGTAAAAAGAAGAAGTTTTCATTGCATAGGCCATCAAAACATATGGCTCCTTCACCATACAAAAACGTTCCCCTGTGCGGTTTTACTGATAACCACCACGGCACTCGTGTCCACGGATCTAGACCAAGTTGCGCCTGGGGCAAGGTCAGGTTTTGGCGCCTTAACTGCCATTCCCCATCCAAATTTTGCCGCCTTTTTAAGAATTCAACAAACTGCGCCTGGGGCAAGATACCCGTTTGCCCCCCCCCCCCTAGATCCATCCCAGTGTCCACCACCTTCAGGGACCGCCCTCATATTAGTACGTCGCTGCCCCGGCCTACAGACAGCAACCACAGCACATGATATAGATCCTGCGATTTTTCTCCTCCGCCCAGTCTCACTCCCTTGAACTCATAAAACAGAAAATACACAAATCATTGCGCAGACTGCTATTTGCTTGTGATTCCCCAGAACCTCAGGTCTAAGGGTGTCACCCTGTGTGTCTTTTAGTCGGGTCACCCTACAATCCTTGTGATCTACACACCTACAGGGACTGTGCTCACCTTACACATTGGCTGCCCAGACCAACAGGCAGCAACACAGCATGGGTACACAGTCCTGGATCAGTTCATCCCTTGCGTGCCTCTTGCAAAAAAAAAACGAGGTTCCCGCAGATGCAAACTGTAATGCTAAACAAAGACGCTCATCTCCTAAAACCATTTATTAAAGTATAAAAATTGGTAGCACTACTCACAAACATTCGAAGTAAAACAGCATGTAACAGAGGACATCTCCTCTTTGCACTAAATCCTCTCCTGCCCGTGTAGCCAAGCCCTACGCGTTTCGTCTAATGACTCATCAGGTGATACAAGTAGTATCTGGACTATGTGATATAGTGGACTGTAAGGCAGCGCAAGAGGTTTCGTACATCCATTTTATTGTTTGATGTTATTTTTTATGACATTTTAACCTGTGCAGCATACCTTCAGTAGGTGTAGGTTTAGAATTAGAGGGGGGAGCGCACCTTTTGCTATTTATATAATATCTGTTTGTAAAAGATCACTTAGTTTCCTTACCACTGGTGTACAGAAATCTCTATTCCACATGAGTGTGTATTGTATTTACAATTGTCCTGACATTTATTTTTTTCAATTTTGCTATAAATATCTTTTAAATGAAATATTAAAGAGTACTTGAGGTTTAAATGACAGACTCAGAATGAGCACAGATGGGGGGGGGGGGGGGGGGGGGGGTTACGGGGTGAACTATGTACCTGTCCTGGTGCCTTTGGGGCAAAGGTGACACTAGCACCCCACTTCAGCAGTGTTTCCAAAAACTGATGAAGGTCTTCAGAAACCTCTTCCTGCGTGGCCGTGGCACTCAGGTGGACGTTGGTTGAGCTTGGAGGCGATTTCGAAAAACAAAAATCGACAAGGGCATGTTCTGACGGAGTGGAGCGATCACCTGCCTGAAAGGAACTCATCAGGACAAATGGGTATTTAACCCTGCGACCCCCTCAATCATTCAGACAGTGCCTGTAATTACAGGGTCTATCAGTGTAGTTTTAGGTACTCTTTAAAGCTTGAACTGCTGAATTTTAACCATCAACTCATTGTAATTACCCTTGAAATCCCTCATCTTGTCTATCTCTTTTTCACATTTTCAGCATCCAGAAGTTGGAGCCACAGAGCAGAAAAGTTGCCAGCTAAGACAACCTGCTAATTTGAACATTCCAGTGACAAGTAAACAATCACAGTGTCATGCTATGGCCCCGGCACATACAGACTGTCCTTGCTGCAAGGAGAGGATTCAAGTCCTGGCAGAGTGGCCAACCATGAACTTGACGTGGATGCACACAGCTCCCATCTCCAACCCTGCTTTAAGCCAGATAGATCTCCATCGTCTAAACACAGCTTTAGTTCAAGACTTTTGGCCTAATGGAAACAACTGTGGCATCATTTTCTTGGTTCCTAACAGTCAGGCTTCTATGTCGTCTACATCAGAATCTGTAGTCAAAGGAGAAACTCCTTTAGACCTTTGGCAAAGCAGAGAAGAGACACAAGATCAAAGCCCTGTTCGCAGCCACAGTGCTCCAGCTGTATTTGTCTTGGGTGATAAACCAGATCTTGAGCAAATGAAAAGTCACTCACATTCACTCCCTCACCTTCCAACGTATACGCAGACCTCTGGTGGAGAAAAAACCTAAACTGTCCCGTTACTTTGTCTCCAAGTCAATAGAAAGATCATCTGTGATCCAGTCTTGGAAGTTGGGGGTACCAAGTGTTCACTATGGGGGAAAACAAATGACTGGACGTGTTGCCTTTCACTGTTCTGTGTGAGGCCACATCTGAGGCTTTATGTTTTTGTTCGGTTATACTGAGCTGAATTCCAAAGAGATGCTTGAAGCAAGATGGACCTCCTGTGGCCAAAATAGACATTTCAAAGGGAATCCAACAGCAATAGTTCATTTATTTCTAAGCCTACGGTCTTCAAAAAAGCTTTTTTCAATCTGTTATCTAGACAGTTTTAGAACTATAATGCGGCCAAAATTTCAAAAACCTCCCTCTTTTTTATAACTGTTACAAATAATGGTGTGTTATCAGAGGAAACTTTGATGCATGTTCTGGCGATATGTAGGCTGATAATATGTGAGTTTGAATAAAGTGTACAGTCTTTGCTTGTCCATCACGATGGGAAATTTCTGTGTTGATAATACAAAAATGGCAGCTCCCCAAGTCCCATCTTTTTACTTTCATTCTGAAGATGTTAAACGTAAAAAAAAAAAATTGCATGGAAAACCATAGTCAAACAAACTGCTTGAATATCTTAGCTAATGCTACACCGTACGATTACGCCAGACAAAGTGACCTTTGTTAAATATTATTTATGCAAACCAGAATGCATCAAAATTGGCATCACCTGTCCATTGGCCAGGCTGCCATTTTTTTCTGCATAGTTAGCTATGAATATGCAGGCTGATCCCCAGACCGTATTGGTTGAGTATTTTGGGTAAAATGTGGCTGTGTCTACAAAAGTAGCTTCAGCTGTTTAACAGCTAGGCAGGCCACCAGTCATACTTTCTGCCAAATCTTATCAATGACTGTTTTGTGTCCACAATTCCCAATACTGTAAGCAATATAAGATGCCCAATGCATAGCTTCCATCTCCTGCCCATGCCAGAATTATCATAAGAATGTTAATTAGAAGATTGCTTCTTACCTTTGAGGACTAAGGAAGTGGTTACCTTTTTATAATTAGCAGTGCTCTGTGTTCTCCAATCCCCCACCCAAAGAGGTGTATGGAGTACTGTTTTCTTTTCCATAAGATGGAGCCCCCCACCTGAAAACTAAAGAAGCTGGAGGCATGAGAGCCACATGACCACTTCTTGAAGACACAGTATGTTTCTACTAAGCATATTCATTTTGAAAACCCCCTTGCCCAGTCTCTGCCCTGGTAGTGCTGCACTAGGCTACTGTGTAATGTTGGGATCTCATGATACAACAATGTGTGTTGAGCTGAGGACAGAACAGAAGAAACAGATGTTGTGCAACCATCTATCTCTATATCTGATCTATGAGCAGATAAAGATGAGAATTTTAAGTGACCCATTAGTGACAGGAATAGGAAGGCTGCCATATTTATTTCCTTTTAAACTCTGCCGGTAGCCTAATTGTTCTGCTGATCCTTTACCGCTGATACTTTAGTCCACTGATTTAGAACCAGTGTGAACTCAGCATCTGCTAAAGTTTGACCACAGTAACCGTATGTTTATGTCAGGTGTGTGATTCAGATTTTAGCCAAGATTGATCACAGCACAGACAAAGAACAAGAATTGTTTAAAATAAAGCAAATATGGCAGCTTCCTTATCCCTTTCAGTACAAGGTCACTTTAACCAATAATATTGCCTTTGTAAAAAGGATGCCTAAAAGTTAATAATGTACAGAAGTTAGGGTGACCAGCTGCCCTCAGCTATAGGCTATGCTGCTTATGCAGAAACCTGCCCCTGAAAAGCCCCAGGGAGTTAACCATTTTTTTTAGCTTATTGACTGGTAGAACTGACTGACTGTGCTAAGTTTCAGTCTGTTAGGGCAGGTTATGGTTAGGTGGGTTAGTGTCAGGATCTCAAAGATGGGTGAACTATAGCCATGAAAAAATGAAGATGTATATGGAGGGTAATACATTTGCATTACTTTCACATTCAGTTGCTTCATTTGCACATACTTGGAAAACATGCAGGTCATTTAGGGCAGTGGGCACAAATAGATAACTAGCTATAAGGGATGTTTCACACTGCACCCAATTTTATGCATTTTGTGATCCATTTTTAACCATTGGTGAATGGCAAAATGCAAGGACACTACAGTAGTTGTATAACCTAAATCACTCGGTGACTGTGATGCAATTTTGCCTGATTGCAAACGTCAGTACTGCTGGATTTTTTGAGCATTTGCACTTATGTACTAAGTATAGGAGCACAGGAAAATCGCATTGCAAATTATGGTGCCATAAGATTTTTCTTGTGATCTCGCAATTTAAAAATTCATTTGTGTAGCGCAACCCATCAAATGCACACTAATTGCATTATTACGCCCGCATTCTAAATAGAGAAAATCAGAATCACAATCGCAGCATGTTTGGGGTGATTTCCAGTATGGAATGGCATAATTATGTTTTATAACATGCAAGTCTGTAAGAGTGGACTTGTTAATGTTCTAAAGGCAGCTATTGACGTCCCTTTGTCTCACAGGCCCATTGAGAAGGTGAGCAAATAAAACCTTAAGTGCTAGTTTAGATACAACTGTTATGCTGGGAATACACGTTTCGTTTTTGCCTTCGTTTAAACCTTCGTTTCGATTGTGCCTTTTGTCCTTCTCGATCCCGAAATAATCGATCATACGGTTAATATCACCACCCACGGTTTCGTTTTTTTTTTTTTTCGATTCTGATGGTTTCGTTTTTCCAATGATCGAAGGCTGCAAAGAAACGAAACGAAAATCCCTTTTTACAGGGACGGACTAACATAAACGAATATATGATCGATCTGAACAGCCATCAAGCCTACCAATGGCTCGATTAGATGGATAAAGAGTGATAATATCAAACATGTTCGATCACTAGTCGTTCGTTTTTGGGGTCTATTAATCGAAACTATAATGAGATTATGACTATTTTCACATACGTTTTCAACACTCAATTCGTTTACCGAACGAATCGAAGGCTAAAACGAAGGCCAAAACAAAACGTGTATTCCCAGCATTACACTGAAAGAGGTTTTCTACTCTAAGTAAAAAAACAGATTAGCATGTCCTTACTAAATAGAGGAGTGACTTATTAGCCATGCAAGATTTTTGGCAAACTTTATGCTTTACAGTTAGGTGCAATTTAAAGGGTTATGGCTTGGGTGGCTGGACAGTTTTATTGTGCAGCTGTGAAGGAAATGGTTAATGTTGGAAGTCTAGGAGGGCTTATTCGGGATAGGCTCAGGGATTCCAACACAAACTATACACATTGTATGGCACCAAAATAGTTGTCAAGTACTGGGCATTTGAATGACATACATGCCTGACTAAGAATGGGGCGCTCCATGTTCACAGCTTCACTGCTAAAATGTATATTTATATCCTTAGTGCTTGAAATCACAGCCCCCTGGCCCTTTAATGACAGAGTTCACTAATGGAATTGCCTGTCTTGGGTGTTAGTATTTTATTATACAGTACGATGTAATGAGTCAGGTGTTTGAAGAAAACCATGCATGTGTTATTTGCAGAGGAAAGCATGTGGTTTTTGCTTTCAGCCTAGAAAGTATAAATCCAAAGTTGAAAGCTGGCCTTGAGGCTCTTTGTTATACTGCACAAAACTCTGCCGGCTAATTGTAAGATGTATTTTAGTGATGACTTTGTCACATTTGACAAAGGGGCACTAAAAGGGGTAATTCAGGTCAGCAAATTGAATGAAAATACGAAACACTTTATTTTTAAAAGTGTAATTCCACCTCAGTTGAAAGCAAAGCAATCCCCTCATCTCCTCAGTTCAACTCTACTTAGCAAAGATTTCTGAAGCAGAAAATGCTTGATGTTTATCTATGTCTAGTTTACTTAAAGCACACCTGTAGTGAGAGGGATATGGAGGCTGACATATTTATTTCCATTTAAACAATGCACATGACTTAGCTGTCCGGCCAATCATCTGCTTCTAATACTTTTAGCCACGGACCCTGAACAAGCATGCAGATCTGGTGCCCTGGCTGAAGTCTGACTGGATTGTTGGCTGCTTGTTTTAGGAGTGTGAGTCGTACACTCACTACTGCAGCCAAACAGATTAACGGGACTGCCAGGCAACTGGTATTGTTTAAGAGGAAATAAATATGGCAGCGTCCGTATCCCTCGCGCTTCAGGTGGCCTTTAAATGTCTGCAAAAATAGAGAAAGTTCTCACTATGGGCTTGATTCACTAAGACAAATAGCATGCCTTATCAAAGTGAACACGCCTTATCAGAGTAGTATAGCGAGCGCTACGAACCGGCAGGGACTCGGCAGGACGTGTGGAGATCTTGTCAATGCCAATTAGCAGGCATAAGTTCGCTATGCTACTCTGATAAGGCGTGTTATTTTTGATAAGGCGTATTATTTCTGATAAGGCATGCTATTTGTCTTAGTGAATCAAGCCCTATGGGAGTTGGGTAATGGCTGTGCTCAGGCATAATGAAACACACACTGCACATTATTGTTATGATCTTGTTAGTGCCCACGTTATCCAGAAATGCACTGTAGAAAGTGCATCTGGACAATGGAGTCCATTATATTGCTGAGATGTGAACATGATCATGCAATCGTATGGACATCACAGTTTTAATTCAAATAAAGGGTGAAGGGCTAAACCTTCTTTAAGAAGAATCTCCCCCTGGTCTGGTGACACCTTCTGATGTGTAATGTCAGCCCCTGGTGTTATTGATATAAGAGTTGGGACATCCGTATACGTACTGGGCGTCACTGAGACAGGAAATGACTTCTGTCTCCTTCTCTACCAATATTTATTTCCGCCTGTAATTTAAAGAGACTTAGTTCTACATTCTGTTCTTCTGGAGTAGAGAGGAAGCAAGGAACATCAATGGGGACACAACAGTTGACCTAAAAGGGCACTAACTCTTAGGATTAGGGATTGCATCAAGCTGCGGGTAACTTCCGGTGGTCTTCTGGAAATCCGGATGTGGCCGTCTCTTACTGCCTAGGGGAATCGCATGCATGCTCTGGAAATCTGCAGCATGCATCCGATTATTTTCCCGGGTCGCATCTCAAAATTCACATGCAATGGAAACTACTCCATGGACATGCATTGGCTTCTAGTTTGATGCGATGCAAATTTGTTGCTAGTGGAAACAGGCTCTTACCATGAACCTTCTCATTCTTTATGGCAGTCATTTGAATGGGGTATTGTAGTTGCTAGTCAAAACATGCAACTGTCCCTTTGCTGTGTTAGAACTATTTAAGGCAAAACAAAACAAAATTAATGATTCTCTATGTTAGACCTGGTTTACATCAAATCATTTGCAGTGAGCTTTAACACAATGGACAAATAACTGATGCGCAGGTGAAGGACATTTCCAATAGCCCCAAGAGTCAGTTTACATCTATGCATTTTAACTGAAAGCTCATTGCTGAATTTTTTTGTTAGTTGTAGACCCAAAACAACATCTGAAAATGCACAATAAGGGCTTGTTCACACTAAGGGCGCTTTCAGGTTTTTTTAAGCGCCAGCAATTTTCAAAATCACCCTAAAAGTGCTTGTGCAATGATTCCCTATGAGGGTGTTCACATCTGAGCGGTTCGATTCCGATCCGCTCAACAAAGCGCTGCCTGTACCATTTTTGTGGCGATTTTACTATAATGGAAGGCATAGGGAAAGCGCTTGAAAAAGCGTTTTGTATAGCGATTTCCCCAGCGCTTTTTAGAATAAATAAATTGTATTTATTCTTTTACTGGGTCAAAGACTTCACTTCCTGACTGGCGTCAGGAAGTGAAAAAACGAATCGCTCTTCAAAAGCGCTTTACTAAAAATCTCTAACGCGCAGGTAAGCGCCTCCCTGCTTTAAAAAAAAAAATCGCCTACAAAATAGCAAAACGCTGACGTCAGCGATTGCGAATTATGATGGGAACAAGGCCTAACCGGAAGCAAAAGTACAGAACTAATCCGTGTAAACCTAGCACTAGCTACACTACAGGGTTCCAAATACTGGTATACTCAAATTAATTTATCCAACTTTTGCCAAGCAATCCATAGCCTTTTAAAAATATTAAAGCCAGGCATACACATGCTGATCAATCTCTCCTCGATTGTATAGTGAGCAATTCTGACTCCACATGGCTAACTCCTTTTCATTATATTTCAGAGAAATTGAACTGCAAATGTTATATTGGCCAATGCAGTGCAATGCTATCCTCCACCACTCCTATATACACACACACGCTTACATTTTCCAAACGGAAATCGATATTATATGTTGGGAGCGACAGATATCCAATAGATTCGGTCAAAGTAATCAGGTCGGCAAAAAAAAAATCAGTATGTGTGTAGCCAGCAGATATGTGCTAATACCAGATTGTTTTTTATCCACTTATGATACAATCTTGATTGTACAAGCTTACCAAATCTATGTAGTAGAAGGGTAAACTAAGTGAATATGCTTTGAAAGGATGCTTTAGGAAGTTTCTCATATTACATAGAAGTGGTAAGATCGATTGGTGTACAATCAAGATTGTTTAATTAATGGGAACCTTAAATTTGATAATACAAAAAAAGAATAAGTCTACAATCCAAAGTTTATTTCTAAATGTTGTCCCAATCCTCATCAAGGAACCAGCTTATTTAAGCCTTACCAACTATAATGTTCACAAGACCTATATTACTGGCTACTAACGATGGTAGATGAGAAGCAAATCTTTCCATTTGCATGGAGTTTGCATGCAGCTTGGAATTGGGCAGCCAAGTGGCGCTGCAGTCAAGTCTTGGTTGGTCCAAGTGCAAGCTGCATGCAATTTGCACATTGGTGAAGAAAAAAGTTATCATTGGCCATCTCTAGTGGTTAGGAGAGATTATATAATTTAGATGAATGCTTTCTCACATTTGTGGAATAAGGCACAGCTATATTTATTACAGTAGAAAGCCAGATAAAATGCAAAGCATAATAAAGACATTCTGTTCCCTATATTACAAGGTTAACATAAGCCGTAATATACATTCTAGACACAGCTGTCAGTCTGATTACTAGACCTCAGTTTGTACTAACAAAGCAAGTCTGACACTGTAATAGTGTGCCCTTTTTGTTCTTAGGCAAATATTCTGCCATTTTAAAATTGCCTTTGCTGGTAAAATGGTTAAACAAGTCTCTAATTGGTGGACGTGTAGTCCAACTTCATTTATTTATTGCTGTCTTTATCCCTGTTAGGGACATAGCCCTTAGGGTTCTGTGCCAATACCACTTGGCTATATATAATGTAAGGTGACCTTACAGCTGTTTTCTTTATTGTAGCAGGGTGAACTAGACCATTAAAAGCACTCCAGAAGATAACAGCGTGAAGAAGAATCTCATTTGGAACACTACTAATAGGCAATTTCCTTTGTCTCTGAATTCTATACCATGGTTTAATTAACTTGTCCACACAATTAGCAGTGCAGAGGCCCGCACACAGTAGGAGCTGCCCATATCCACTGCTTCACAATGCATCCACAGACTGCTGGAACTGCTGTGCATGCAATAAGAATACCACCATATGAATGAAGAGGGAAGCTCTGCACACATATATTCCCCAAAAACTTGCACCAAAAACCGATACCTCTTCACTTACAGATGAAACTTTTATAAAATATTTGCCACAGTATAACAGTAAAGGGAGAAATTGATCTTAATGGGTTTGTGAGGTATCTTGCACTAGTTTTCAAGAGAATCTGAGAGAAAAATAGGGGCTCAGTCACACTATAAGCGCTTTTCTGAGCGCTTTTTTGGCCATCTGAGCTTTCTGAGAGCTTTTTAAAAAACGCTCCCATTGACTTACATTAAAATCGCAGTAAGATTGCAGTAAAATGGTGCGATTTTACAGCGATAGTGATTTTACAGCAAATTTAATGGGAGTGTTTTTTAAAAAGCTCTCAGAAAGCTCTGATGGCCAAAAAACGCTCAGAAACGTGCTTATAGTGTGACTGAGCCCTAATGGTTTGTATAACGGAATGTCTACTTACTCAGGTAGACATTGGCTAGGCCTGTGTCCATCGTCCTGAAGGGCCATGTTATATTGAAGCCTGTGTGGAGTTATAACTAAATACACAGAACTGATTTTTAAACTAAACACAATTTAGACCCTGTTTAGAGACCCAAGTAAAACTTAACCTTTATTTCATTTTAATAAAATCATTGCTATTGATTTGTAATATTATTGTTTGATTACTTCTAATTGACCGAGAAAATACATGCAAAATTCTTACCCTCTATCTATCAGACACTGCCATGGCATTACAATTTTTACTTTTTAGATTTTTTTTTTTTTTTAGATTTATGCCAACTCAGTTTCAAAATGGTCTCGTGACTGATTTTGTTTTTAAGATCTTCTTTGGCTGCTTATTGTTTATCAACATTTCCCATAACCAGCAGTGTGTACATGTACATTAGCACGATGATATATTGCTATGTGCTCTGCCCACTGGTCTTACATTTTCCTCTGCTTCTCCCTGCTGTTTGTACTTCTGCCTATGGCTCTGTGTGACCAGGATTACTCACATATCTGTAATGTTATCTGCATATCAAGTCCCATGGTCCTTCATCTAAACACAGACTGGATAGGAATAAATAGCAATAATCTGACTCGGACTGGTTAGTGGGGAAGCATACTGTATGTAAACTGTAGGAACTCAAGGGGTTTTCAGATCAGAATCCGCAATAGACTATAAATGCATTTCTGATCAGGGGGCAGTTTGGGTTTGGTTTAGCATATGTCATAATTACACTAAACCCTCTAAGTGACCCTGTAGTGAGCAGGATACGAAGGCTGTCGTATTAACTGTATTTTAAACTTTAGATTACTCTTCTCTTTGGTTTCTGCAGTGTCTGAATCACACCACTGTAATCAAAGCATGCGGAATATGTGGTCATACTTTGGTCACAGGACCTGCTCTGCATACTCTAGGCCAGTGGCGAGACACAAGATCGGCAGGACACTCAGCCACTGGCATTGTTTAAAAGAAATACCGTAAATATGGCAGCCTCTGTATCCGTTTCATTAAGATACATTGCCACATTATATTTTGCTAGGAGTTAAATATTGCTGACCGTGCGGAATGTAGCTGGGGTGGATGGAGTTCCTCTATGCACTGAATAGCTCTATGCAGATTTATGTAAAGTTGTGGACAGGTAGTAGTAGAACACAGTAAGCTATTGTAAAAATGACATCTCACTGGTTTGAAACATTTTCTGTTTTGTATTAATGATAATAAAATAAATTTTGCCAATGAATCAAAAGAATGTGTTTTTTTTTTTTCAATTTTGTCATGTTGAATTGATTTTGCTCATATAGTATACCTCTCCAAAATGTTCTTCTTGGATTTTGATAGGTCAAGGAAGTTCAGCTACGTACACACATTCAGTAATTGCACAAAATGATTGTCCCTGATGTCTGTTTAAAGGTGCCCATACATTAGAACGAATATGGGCAGATTCGACCAAGAGACAAATTTATCTAATCGAATCTGCACATACACTACAGGTCAATTTCCGTCCAATTTCAGCATGAAATTATCAGGGAATCGGCTGAACCGTCGCATCCCCCTCGCCGCTGCCCCCAAAATGTATAAATGTATGTTGTGTAGTGCATTTATACATTACCTGTCTTGTAGCAGCTCGCCGGGTCCATCCGTCCATCTCGCATGCACACTAGCGGTGTAATAAATATTTGTTGGTTGCTATGGGCAACAACACTACCGTTCGGCACCATATCGCAGGAAGTGTGATAACTTGACACTCATCACAGCAAACAGCGTAGGAGATAGAACTTCTTAAGGGGCCCATACACCTAACGATTTTCCCGACGATATACGGCCGATTCGATCACAGTGATCGAATCGGCTGTGAAATCGCCGCGCACACCGCTGACAGAATGATCGATCCGTCAGTGCGGAAGATTTTCTCGATCGCCGGCGGGTCGGGAGTGCGTCGATAGCGGCGTTCAAATGCCCGACGACCGACGCAATACAGCGGGTATACATTACCTGTTCCGGCCGGCGCGAGTTCCCGCTGTCACCGCTGCTTCTTCTCCGCGCTGGGCTCCAGGGCTGCAGCTACACAGAACTTCCTGTCCCGGCAGGAAGTTTAAACAGTAGAGCGCCCTCTACTGTTTAAACTTCCCCTGCACAGGAAGTTCAGTAGCTGCAGGAACGGTCTGGAGCCCGGAGCGGAGAAGAAGAAGCAGGGGACACGCGTCGGCCAGAACAGGTAATGTATGCAGGGGGGTGGGGGGGGGGGCGGCAGCAGCGGCAGCTCCACAGATTGTGATCAGTTTCAGGCTGAAATCGATTCACAATCTGTTTGCAGTAAAGGTGGCCATACGATCCCTCTCTGATCAGATTCGATCAGAGAGGGATCTATCTGTTGGTCGAATCTGATGGCAAAACGACCAGTGTATGGCCACCTTTAGACGTCGTCAAAGATTCAAGAGTTTACCGTATTTGTAAAACAATTATGCAGATGTGTTCATCAGCAATCTTATATCTTCGTTACATGTTAACCTCGGCAAAGCAAACAGTCTGTAGAATCTTGCGTTCCATGCAGACTTGGTCTATCCCTAGTGACGAGAGACCTGGCGGCTTTTTTTGTTACACCTATGCTAGTTGCACTTAGGCCCCGTTCACACTTGCGTTTGTGCACAAACGGACCGGATAGCCGGACCGTATCCGGAACGGATACACATCGGATCCGCATGGGAACCATACAGGTCCTATCCGGATCCGATGCGGATCCGGTCCGTTTGTTTGCGTATTTTCATCCGGCGTGAACACGGCTGCCATGCGGATCCGTTGATTTAAAGAGATAAAACACTATAAACATTCCAGGGGTGTGGGAGGTCAGCAGAAGCGCTGGGATCATTGTTGGAGAGAGCTTGAGGTGTGCAGATCATCCCTTGTCTACAGAGACTGCAGTTTGGACCATGGATCCAGTGGTTGTGTACTCATTTTACCTGGGAATTGTCTCCTTTTTGATTTTCACCTACTATTATGTGGGGAGAAGGCGTGCTCCTCGCAGGAGATGGTGGGTGCATCCGCTACTAGCCAGGAGGCAGAGGAAGGGAGAGTTCCAGACCCTCTACCGGGACCTGAGACGACACCCAGAGAAGTTCTACAGCTATACCCGGATGTCCATACCCCTGTAAGTATCCCGACCTAAACACACCATCCCTACCCCACAACACCTCACCCCTGTATACCTAAACAACCCACCCTCACACCCCTGTATACCAAAAGAACCCACCCTCACCCCCACACCCCTGTATACCTAGCTAAACAACCCACCCCCACACCCCTGTATACCTAGCTAAACACACCAGCCCCACCCTCCACAAAACCCCTAAACACACCTCCACCATCCTCCACCCAACACCTTGTCCCACAGCAAACTTTACAGCTTCTTCCTTTCCATCTCCTGTCAGGTTTGATACCCTCTTGGAGATGGTGAAGGATGACCCCAAGAACAAGGATACCACGTTCAGGAGAGCAGTCACACCACAAGAACAACTACTGATCACGCTGCGGTATGTAAAACCAAATTTTTTTTATTAAAAAAAACAACAACTTTTCAACATGGAAGCATTCTTCCAACATGGAAGACAAAATATAAAAAACATTTGTATGACATTAGCAGTATTGTGACCCAGGTATAGTGCGTTTGGGGGACACCAGGCCCTAAATTTAAGTACTTTAAAAACCAAACCACTTGCACGCAGTCCTCTGAACCTTGGATGAAGGAGACAAGGCCGGAAAAGGCTTGCCTCTTCCCTGTCCAGGTCTCCTTCGTTCAAGGTTCCAGGGTCACGTGCAAGGGTGAGGAACAACTAGAGGGTGAGGAACAAGAACAACAAACGGCAGAGGTGCAGGACATAACTTGTGCAGAGGTGCAGGGCATACCTGCCCGAAAGGCACTCTTGTGATCCAGGTATAGTGTCTTTGGGGGACATCAGGCCCTAAATGTAAGTACTTTAAAAACCGAACCACTTGCACGCGGTCCTCTGAACCTTGGATGAAGGAGACAGGGCAGGAAAAGGCTTGCCTCTTCCAAGTCCAGGTCTCCTTCGTCCAAGGTTCCAAGGGTCACGTGCAGGGTGAGGAACAACTAGAGGGTGCGGAACAACAAACGGCAGAGGTGCAGACATAAAGAGGTGCAGGGCAAAGCTGCCCTAAATGCACTCTTGTGACCCAGGTATAGTGTCTTTGGGGAACACCAGGCCCTAAATTTAAGTACATTAAAAACATAACCACTTGCACGCGGTCCTCTGAACCTTGGATGAAGGAGACAGGGCAGGAAAAGGCTTGCCTCTTCCAAGTCCAGGTCTCCTTCGTCCAAGGTTCCAAGGGTCACGTGCAGGGTGAGGAACAACTAGAGGGTGCGGAACAACAACAAACGGCAGAGGTGCAGGCATAAAGAGGTGCAGGGCAAAGCTGCCCTAAAGGCACTCTTGTGACCCAGGTATAGTGTCTTTGGGGGACACCAGGCCCTAAATTTAAGTACATTAAAAACATAACCACTTGCACGCGGCCCTCTGAACCTTGGATGAAGGAGACAGGGCAGGAAAAGGCTTGCCTCTTCCAAGTCCAGGTCTCCTTCGTCCAAGGGTCACGTGCAAGAACAACCAACGGCAGAGGTGCAGGACATAGCTTGTGCAGAGGTGCAGGGCATAGCTGCCAAAGGTGTCTTTTGGGGACACCAGGCCCTACGGTTGAAGGACTTTGAAAACCTAACTACTTGGACATGGTCATCGGAACCCCTCTGAACCTTGTTTGATTGAGACGGGGCAGGGAAAAGGTTTGGATAAAGCCCTGTGCTAGTCTCCTTCCTCCAAAGTTCAGAGGGATTCAGAGGACCATGTCAAGGAACAAGAGGAAATTTGGTCAAATGTCAGGGTCTACAGCAGTTGAGAAAATGGGAGGTGGTGTCTGTAACTCGGGACTGTCTTGGGTGCTGGCCGTGGAGGTGCTGGACCCTGACAGCAGCGGTGTGTATTGACTTCCTCGGAAGCCAGTGTACGACTGGGATGAAGATTGCCAGTGGGGCACCAATGCAGGTTGAGAATGTCTAAAGATTGGCGGTAGGATCAATGGCGTCTCCATGTGTTGTTTTATAGCATCGAGCACACTTGAATGGCATGCCATCATGTTGTTGCTTGGCACCTTTTCAAAGAACGGTAGGAGAGACATGGCTGTGTGGAATGCTGGGTGAGCCTGCAGTTTAAAAAATTCACTACTGTGCTGATGCATCTGCTGCATCATCTGCTGCAGCTGTGCCACCGCTTGGTGATGTTCCGCACGCAGCTAGTCAAACTGTGCACTGTACACCTCGTGCTTTATTTTTATTTCTTCCCGGTGCTCCTCGTGCCTCATTTTTATTTCCTCACGGTAGTGATCGTGCACCAATTGTAGCTCATTTTGCAGTGAATCAATGTGTCTCTTGTACTGTTCTATTAAATGACCCCTGTCCCCATCCTGCAGCTGCCTGGTAATGAGTGCCTCGTTGCTCTGCAGGATGCCGAGAAGTCCGGAGACAGCACCGGACATCTCGGCTTCCGTCTCCCTTCTGGTTGGAGGGTGGACAGGGGCCACTCGACGCCTCACGGTGGGGGTAGCCTCATCACCCCGGCCTCTGACTTGCGTAGGCTTTGCCCTGCGTGGCGGTTGCTCCTGCCTTTCCTCTGCCGTTTGTTGTTCTGGTTCTGTTGTCGGAGCTGGAGGAGATTCATCAGCAGGAGCTGGGGCACTCGCTCCTGCCACCTCATCTTCCAGGTCTTCTCCCAAATAGAGGTCAGTCGGGTCCATTTCTTCCGCATGTAATGACTGCCTCCTCCTCCTTCTCCTATCTGGAATATAATTGGCATCCATAGTCTCGTCATCAAAGTCCTCGCTGGTGTCCGCTGCCTCTGCCTCTTCATGTTCTTGTGCCTCAAAATTGTCTTGAGTCCTGTCGATGACAAAAACGATATATTGGTTTGCGAAACATCACATACAATGTGGCCTAAATTCACAGAGCTTTGTCATACATTTATCAAACACTTTATCAAACTACATTAGTTTAATTAGCAAATGTTTGAGAAAGTTTTCGATAAATAATTGATAAAACCCTGTAAATTGAGGCCCGTTTTGTCAATACATAATCAAAGTCATGCTAGTTGTGAAAGTCATGCTAGTTGTGAAAGTCATGCTAGTTGTGAAAGTCATGCTAGTTGTCAAAGTCATGCTAGTTGTCAAAGTCATGCTAGTTGTCAAAGTCATGCTATGCTAGTTGTCAAAGTCATGCTAGTTGTCAAAGTCATGCTAGTTGTCAAAGTCATGCTAGTTGTCAAAGTCATGCTAGTTGTCTGTCAACGTCATACACAATGCCTTCTCAGTTCATGTTCACAATAGTGGTACTTACTCTCGAGGTTCCACACTTGCATTTAGGAACGAAAGTTGTTGTGCAAATTGGTAATCCTTTCTTTTGGAGGCCCCACTGCCACTTCTTTGTTCCTCTGCTTTGCGCCGAAGAAATTTGACATAGGCGTCCCGGATACTGCGCCATCTTAACTTGTACTTTTCACCTACAAAGACATAAAAATTGATTTTGATTATTTCTCTTGTAGGTACATCTCAACTGGATAAACGTATGCATCGCTACACGTCACATTTCGGATTGGGAAGAGCACGGTGTCAGGCATCGTGGTGAGGACCTCAAGGATCATTTGGCGAAGACTGAGGTCCACATACATGCCAGTGCCAGACAACCAGAAATGGCAGGAGATCGCCCAGCGCTTCTGGACCCAGTGCAAGTTTCCGAATTGTGTTGGTGCGATGGACGGCAAACACATCCGGATCCAGAAACCCGTGGGGAGTGGAAGCCATTACTTCAATTACAAAAAATACTTCAGCATTGTGCTGATGGCAGTGGCGGATGCGGACTACAACTTTGTCTACGTGGATGTGAGGTCGTACGGAAGTTCAAATGACTCTGGAATCTTCCAGCGTACGGCCCTTTACAAGCATATGGAGCAAGGCACACTGCATCTCCCTGGTGACAGACCATGGCCTGGGACAAGGGCACCGGCCTACCCCTATGTGTTTGTGGAGGACGAGGCCTTCGCCTTGTCCAGCCATGTGATGCGGCCGTACCCAGACAGGGGCCTTGATGCCAGGCAGCTCCACTTTAACGCTCGGTTGAGCCGAGCTCGGAGAATGGTGGAATGCACATTTGGGATCCTGGTGTCAAAGTGGAGGGTGTTCCACACGCCGATGCTGTTAAAGCCGGCCAACGCAGTCAACGTGGTGAAGGCAGCGTGCATCCTCCACAACTTTGTGCGCCAGGAGGAAAATGACACTCCGGAACCCCTAAATGTGCTTCCACTACTGGCGTTGAGGAGGTATGCCACCAGGCCAAGGGCAGTGTCCCTCCGCAACAGGGACCTACTGAAAGACTATTTCCATACCCCGCCTGGACGACCCTGAGTAATGTTTTTTTTAATGTACTTTGTGTTTTTTCCATTATTTAGTTTTTACATTTTTATATTTGTTCTTTTTATATGTTTTTCATTTAATATTTTTAAATGTTTTTAACATGTGCAATAAAAATTTGGTTTACATTTTTCATTGGTTCACCTGAATGTTTTTTTGCACTCAGGAGCATGCATGTCTAGGCCACAGGATAGCACTTGCGGCCCAGGCACGCATGCTACAAGGGTGTGGCAGGGCCACAGTTGGCAGGGCAACAGGTGGGTAGGCCACGGCACAGGTGGGTAGGCCACAAGTGGGTGGGACACAGGTGGGTAGGCCACGTGACAGGTGGGTAGGCCACGTGACAGGTGGGTAGGCCACAAGTGGGTGGGACACAGGTGGGTAGGCCACGTGACAGGTGGGTAGGCCACGTGACAGGTGGGTAGGCCACAAGTGGGTGGGACACAGGTGGGTAGGCCACTGTAATGATCTGCTCAGCTGCCTGTGCAGGCAAGAAGCTTTTTGACCATTGTTTAGGTTTGCATGCTGCAGGACTCTGGAAAGGAGAGCTTCTGTCAGTTTTGCAGCTTGTGCTTGCTGAGGAATTTGCATGCGTTGTCATGCAAATTGCCTGGCCACATTCATTGGAGGCGTGTACTATAAGTACTATGTGTTTCCCACAATGCTTGGCTGGTCATAAGGATTCCTTCCTGTGAAACACTCCTGGAGGAGTGTCAGCCTTGCTCTCTGTTTGAAGATCAGCTTAGAGTAATTCCTGGAAACTGCACTAGGCAGGTTTCCTTAGTGCAGTTAGGATTCCTTATCTGTTTTGTTTGTTCTGTTGCGATTGTCCTGTCCCAGCGGTGGTCGACAGGAAATCGTTCTGATCTCTGTTCTTGGAGTATAGCTGGTGCAGCGGTTGCTACCAGCTATCTCTTCTGATCTGTCTCACTTGGATCGCACTAGCATCTTGCGCTAGCGCTGTGGATCCTTCTGTTCTGTCTCCTTGGATCGCGCTAGCCTCTTTTCGCTAGTGCTGTGGATCCTTCTGTTCTGCTACTCTGTCTGCCTGGATCGCACTCGCCTAGTGCTAGTGCTGTGGATCCTTCTGTTCTGCTACTCTGTCTGCCTGGATCGCACTCGCCTAGTGCTAGTGCTGTGGATCCTATCTCTCGCTTGTCCCTGTTTTCGTGTGTCTGTCTTGTCTGCTACGAATGCTTGCTGGAGGCTCGGTGAGGTAACCGTTAAGTGCTCGCGTCCTCTGTTACATGTTTGTCTGTCGATGGTTAGTTAGGTGTGCTTGTCTCTATTGTGCTTATCACGTGGAGACCGCGCATGAACGCGTGCACTGTTGCGAATGAGTGCGGTGTTCACGTTCAGTTAGCGTTTGTTATTTTCCGTATCTCCTCATTGTATGATTTGCTGTGCCTTTGCTATCCTCGTATTTTGTTCTGATCTGCCTTGTGTCACTTTTGGCAATCGCCTTTCTTGCGGTTGCGTTTCTGTTTCGTATCTGCTGTTGTGTGTGCGCTGTCGCGGGGTGGCGACTAGATTGGCGCACACACATACAACCTGTCCCTTTGCTCGTTCTCATTCGCAATCGCTTCTCTTGCGATTGCGTTCTGCGTTTCGTACAATTCCTGTCTGGCATTTGTGGAGGTACAGAGGATTGGTTCCTCTGCACTCCTCAGCGCCATCTGCCAACAGGAATTTCCCTCTACAGGTGCGTAGCACCTTTTGCTGGGTTCCTTTCAATTATACGCTTGTGGAGGATTTCCGCCGTATCAGCGCACGCGTTGTGCGCTGATCACGGAGAAAGTTCCACAATCGTTACAGCCACATGACAGGTGGGTAGGCCACGTGACAGGTGGGTAGGCCACGTGACAGGTGGGTAGGCCACGAGTGGGTGGGACACAGGTGGGTAGGCCACGTGACAGGTGGTAGGCCACGTGACAGGTGGGTAGGCCACGTGACAGGTGGGTAGGCCACAAGTGGGTGGGACACAGGTGGGTAGGCAGCGTGACAGGTGGGTAGGCCACGTGACAGGTGGGTAGGCCACGTGACAGGTGGGTAGGCCACGTGACAGGTGGGTAGGCCACAAGTGGGTGGGACACAGGTGGGTAGGCCACGTGACAGGTGGGTAGGCCACAAGTGGGTGGGACACAGGTGGGTAGGCCACGTGACAGGTGGGTAGGCCACGTGACAGGTGGGTGGTACATGGCACAGGTGGGATACAGGTGGCAGGGCAACAGGTGGGTGGTCAACACGTGGGTAGGTGACACATCAATAGCAAAAGTGGAAAACATAAAAATCAAACAAAACACATATGAAAAGACAAAAGCCCCCCCAAAAGAAAACTTGTAGTCGACATACCCTCTGCCGTTTGCGGTTCAGGTTGTCAAAACCCTCCACGTACAGTTTTGCAATCTTCATCCACCTCTTTCGGCAAATCCGCACATTGCATTTATCCTTGTCCCCCTTGTCCCACAGGGCAGGTATCAGCTGCACCTGTAGAATCAGGTCTTCAGCTGTGAAGGGCCTCACCTCCACCTCAGACATACTGTCAAACAGCTCCAGACGAAAATCACTGCTGCTCCACTCCAGAAATGATGGGCCCATGTGTCCACATCCAAAATGGTCGCTGGTACCAGAGAAAAAGCATAGGAAGTGGGGTAGAACATCCTGTTTTTATACCCAGTGTGTTCTGTCTTTCCGTTTCCCATTGGTTTCTATTTCCGGATGCTGCAGTCAGGCTCCAGTCCGGCTCCGGTCCGGGTACGTTGGCCGGAGATCCGGAGCCAAAAAATAGCGCATGTTGGAAAAGAGTCCAGAGTCCGGATCCGATCCCGCTCCGATACGTACGGAACGGACGCGTGTGATCGTCCGCATAGACTTTGCATTGCTATGCGGAACGTACATTCCGTTTGTACAGTATGTGGTCCGGATCAGATCTGGAAAATCCGGATAGCGAACGCTAATGTGAACCAGGCCTAAGGCATATATACAGCATACAGTTACGGAAAGTTACAAGAAGGAAGTCAGCAGAAGTAAAGAGAAGTGCCCCCGGGAGCCCATGCTGACTATTCTTATACTAACCTCTAAAGAGTTAAATGTGACATCATCCCGCTGGGATGAAATAGTACCCATCGCATGCAATTGGCTGATAATAGCATGTGATGGATGAGCCTATCTGCGCCTGCTCCAATGGGACAAGCCAAATATGGCGTGTCCTTTTATTACCCAGAAATGAAAGAAAATGTTCCCTGGCTATTGTTTACCTTTAGGAAATATAAAAACACTAGATGTTTACAGTAAAGATGACTGGCAGTCTCTACATCGTAGACAGATAAGCACTCTGGGCTGGCCTTGTGTGAGACACAAGACCATGTTCCACGGTGCTTCTAGAAATGCTCCTTAAAGGGAGACTCTCTGCAAATCAAGTCTTTTAACTAAACTCAGTTAAAGTAACTGAGGCCTATGAATTCAAGCATATCATACTTAAATGCTAACAGCCCCCCTGAAGAGGCTTGATCCACAGATTCCTTCTCCTGGTTCAGAGAGTACCCATGATTCTTTTCTTTATGTTTCACTTTTCAATGCTCGTGCTCACACACTTTCACTGCTCTAGGTGGTTATCCCTGGTAGAGAGAGCAAGACTCTTGACCTCTTTTTAACCAAGCTCTCTGGGGATGCCCTACTTCAAGGTCCCTATTGACCAAACTCTCAACATTTGCGTCACATCCCTTACAAACTTGCATGTTCATGGAAAAGTGAAACTTGTTTGTCTATTAAGCAACGGAGCAGTGCCAGGTGTCTTCTAAAAAAAACGCCTTCAAACAATCAGCTACATTATCATAGGTACTGCTGAAAGCTAGAAACCTAACCTTGTATGTCACTTAGCTTGGAAATATTGGCTTATGAGATTGTTTATCTGACACCAATCTCTTAACCATATTGATTTGTTTGCGTAATTTCACACACAAACTCACCTGTGTAATGATGCGCAAGATGGTCATCCCCATCATTATGACCAGTGGGTGTAGAAAGAAGTTTTGAACTGCAGAGGCCCAGTCCGAGTATCCCTGGAACATCACCAGAAACCTTTTCGACCAGGTCAGACTGGAACTCACCTGATTATATTTGTGTTCAACCTCTTTAAGATCCCCTTGATCATGGTGAAATATCACCTCTAGTTTAGTGTTCTGTTTGTTTAACTGTTGTAACAAAGTGTGGTCTTGTGTCAAAACCTGTACTCATTTGTCCCATGGCGTGTTATCTCTCAGGATGGGCACTTCCTGTGGAGCTTTGAACTTTAGAGTTCTCTTAACAATTTGAGGAATAACATAGTCAAACCTTACACAATAAGTTCCTCTTGGGAGATCAACCTTGTCAGAACAATTATGAAAATGTACTATGAATGTGTCAGTAGACATCATGTTTAAAATACAAACTTTTCCTTCAGCCACCGGAGATATTGGTTTGGCTTTAGGATTGATCTTTTGAATGGCAGCTGCGCATTCTGTGCTATTGAGCCAACAGGCTTCCTCACTAAATCTGACTTGCCCCGGCAAACACAGGTACTTCTCTGAGAATTGCCAGCATGACGACAAATCTACTTGTTCCACCTCTCCGTCTAGCGCCAAGAAATATTGACCTCTCAGGTCATGGTGTAAGACGTGTGGATGAAACAGGTGTCCCCAGTGTTACTACTGGAAAAACTACCTGGGTTTTTCCATCGGTAGGAAGTAGCGGTGCATAAAGAATTGTTGCACCCTTTCCACCTGCTTACCCAGACATCTCGGTGCCTCCGTGCAAAAGATCCTTCCCCAGGAAAAATCGATAAATCTCTCCTTGTCAAGTCTCAGTTGTAAAGGCGTTTTACCTTCTGATAAGGCTTGAGCCATTATCTTAAAATCTGCTGTTAACTCGGTCTGCATAGACAGGCATGCTGTTTCCCATACAGTACCCTTATCATGTGCAATCATCTTCTGAAGAATTATTTGAATGTGCCTTTGAGTGTACACCTGAACTTTATAGGTGTTGTGCGTTAACTGTTCCAAAACCAAGTTCAGATGATGTTGAGTACCCACATTCTGTCGTCCCAATGTGCCTAATTGTTGAATAACCTCTGTCATAACTTCTATGTCTACACTGTTTGCTACCCCCATTCCATCGAGAAGAAGGTGTAGGCAGCACTTCCAAATACAGAAAGCTGCACCTGAATTGATTTAGCTGCAAAGAAGTGCAGAGCTCCAATGGACCATATTACACAACATGTATTCAAACAGGTACAGCAATGGAGGGCGTTAGCTTCAGCAAATAATGTGTGCACAAATCATTTCCTACTAGACTTTCCTACTAGACCCTCGAGGCCCTCGAGGGTCTAGTAGGAAAGTCTAGTAGGAAATTATTTGTGCTCACATTATTTGCTGAAGCTAACGCCCTCCATTGCTGTACCTGTTTGAATGCATGTTGTGTAATATGGTCCATTGGAGCTCTGCACTTCTTTGCAGCTAAATCAATTCAGGTGTAGCCTTCTGTATTTGGAAGCGCTGCCTACACCTTCTTCTCTATGTAAAATGTTCTAAGTATACTTGTGGTAGCCTGCATCCAAATTTTAGATTAGGGACTGGCACATAAATTTAAACTGAATTTTCATAATTTTGCATCTGATTTGGATTCAAGGCGTGTATTTAGCCCCTGGGGGTCTGTACACGCCCCTTGATGGTTTATAAGCCAGTTGCAGCCTGTGAGCGCTGTCATTTTTGTTTGTCTACCCCCATTCTATCGCCCATGCCTCCCAAGATTGTATCTGCTAAATCCCAGGACCTTCTTCTGGCTACACTATTGTCACGGACGGTTGCGGGGCCGCAGGCGCGTCCTGTAACCGCCCGTGAAGAAAAGCGATCGCACTCGATTCTCTGCATCGATTGCACTTCAAATCGATACAATCTGGGTTGAGTGTGTAGGGGCAGCTGAAGTCTTTTCTCAGCAGAGAGATAGCACCAGCCCAACTGCTGGATGGCTCTTTTGATATGCTAATGAGCCTGGGCCCAGAGAGTCCCTGGCTTCAAGCTGTGCTGATGGCCCATCCATCAGGTATAGACCATGACAGAAGCAATCTAGTTGGGAGAAAAGCCAGACCCTCCGGCTCCCTCCCAGCAGGGGAGCTGACACCTAGCTAGCTGCCCCAAACTTCAAAGAGCCTTTGCCTGGGAATGACCTGCTATCAATCCCAAATGTAGATCATATTCCATAAACGGCTATATGTATCATATTTTCTGTGTTGCCAGGCTGGCAGACCCTCCAAACTAACAGAGCATGTAGGGCCCGGTCTGGCGTTGGTTCTGAGAACATTTCAGAACCTTCTGAGGTAAAGACTGCCCGTTAGGCAGTTCAACAGTGCCCTAATGATACCACAGGGGTCCCACCCCTCATGTTTGGTATCAGGCTGCTGGGTACATCGAGGCAGACCTGAAAATATTAGTAAATCTGCCCTGACCTGTACGGTTCTGTGAGATAGAACCCATATATGGTTAAGGCATGATTTCTGGTCCCCCAGGACAAGGGGAGGACTCATCTCATGTTCTAAGGGGGTGTGTGGGCCCGCCCTCACTCCCTCCTACTGAATCAGGGGCATAAGAATGGCAGAGGAGCCAAACTCAGTGTCCTCCACCCTGAAAACATCTTGAACTCATCGGTGCGAGCTTGAGGATATGCTGGCATCCACCTGGTCTGAACTCTGAACTTTGATTGAAACCCAGAACTCTGATTTTTTCCACAAAAAGGACATCTTTCCAGGAACTAAGTATTTTTCTCCCTTCTTTTATTTTTATACTGGCTATTGCTGTTTTAATAATTGTTGATTTTAATAATTGTCTGTATATATTAATTATTTATATTGCGTGAATAAACGACTTTCTCCAAGTCATTCACTGTCCGCTACCCTGCCTATCAGCACACACAGAACTGATCCCGGGTCTCTGAAGATACGCTACTGTTTGTTTGTTGTTGGCTAGACAGAATACCGTGTGTTTAACCGTTTTATTCGCAGGACTAGTCAGTCAGTAAATCGGGTCCACTGGCCCATACCAGTGGTGGTGGCAGATACCGTGGAATCGTGTGTACGTTGTAATTACCCGTATCTCACAGGCTCCCTTCTGGTTTGTCTGCGGTTAATTCTTAGCGGTTCCTGCGCATTGACTGCGACCAGAGTTCGCACGATCTGTGCGCTGGCACCGTTTAGAAGGCTAAGTGCGGTCAGACCACTAGGGCTCCTGTGACAGTGTTAGGCAGCGGTTGGGATCTGTGTTGTGCTGAAAGTATCTAAGATAGCGCTAGCGCTATCAAGAAACGAACTAATTCGTTGGTGTAGCTGGAAGGCAATATATTTTTTATATATACAGAGAGACTGTGTAGCCAGTACCCCTCCCCAAAAGTTTTATTTTATTTGGCGTGGAAATGTCCGGGAACTACAAGAAAATGTGCCTGGCGGACCTGCAAAATCTTTGCCAAGAGAGAGGCATTGATGTCGGCCGCAAGAAACAAGGGGACCTGGTAACGGAATTGTTTGAATGGGATACCCAGCAACTGCGGGAGCCGGGAGTGTCCGCTGAAGTGGATACTAGCCCATCTGACAATCGAGGGGAACCAGAGACTGAGACTCCTGACCGTACAGAGGTTGTGCATCCTGAGGGCCCTGCATCAACAGTTACGCAGGAGAATGTCAGTGTGGACCCCAATCCCAGAGTTTCTGACAGTACTCGCCCGGAACTGGCCAGTACTGGACTGTCCATGGGTGCTGACCCGGTAATGCAGCAGGCATTACAAAAGCTGATGGAGACTGACCTGGAAAAGTACATGCAGTACATGGAAGCCCGCGAGGAGCGGGAACGCCAATCTGCAGAACGCCACGCGGAGAGGGATGCCGCAGAGGCGCGGGAGAGACGACAGCATGAGCTCAACATGGCAAAGGTTCAACAAGCCAGCCGGAGTTCACCGCCCAGCCTCCCTGCTGAAGGAGCTGCACCACCCGTAAGTGCAAAATTTAAATTTGCTAATATTGAAAAAGACAGACATTGACTTGTTTTTGCGGTCTTTTGAAAAAGCATGCCGTCAGTATCGTCTGTCCCAAGACCAGTGGGCCAGACATCTGACACCTTTGCTGCGCTACAAAGCGCTTGATGCCTTCGCAGAATTGCCTGCGGAGAAGGATAATGATTATGCTGCTATAAAAGACGCTATCATTACTAAGTACCAGCTGACGCCAGAAGCCTATCGGAAAAAGTTCAGGGCCTGGCAGAAAAAGTCTTCTGATTCGTACCGAGATGTGGTCAGCAGCTTGCTCACCACACTCCGCCAGTGGACTCTAGGCCTCACCAAAGGGTCTTATGGCATCCTGGAGGACTTGATAGTCCTCGAACAATTTCTGAACATTTGCCCTGCTGATGTACGACAGTTTGTGTTAGAACGCAGGCCGGCTTCAGCCACTGTTGCTGCAGACCTTGCTGAGACTTTTGCAACTACCCGGGTGGCTGATACACGCAGAACTGTCCCATCCAGCTGGAGAGGAGGTCAGCCCAATACCTCGGCAGACTCCCCTGCCCCTGTGAGCCGTCAGCCACAGAGGCCACCCAGCACAGCTTCTGCACCCAGGTCTGCAGCCTCTGGAGAGGTCACCTGTCACTACTGCCACAAGACGGGACACATGAAGTTCACCTGTCCGGAGCGGAGGCAGACCACCCCAGCACCTGGACCACCCGCCAGTGTACCCCAACCAGGAGCCGCATCCAACCTGATGTTTGCCAAGGGGGCAGGGAACTCCCCCATCACAAGCAATCACCAGCTGGTTACTGTGAATGACCAGCTTGTCACGGGTTTCCGTGACACCGGAGCAGATGTCACTCTGGTGCGTGCACACCTTGTCCCCGCAGAGGCCATCATTCCTGACCAGTACCTCACCCTCACTGGAGTGGGGGGGCACTCTTTCTCACATTCCCCAAGCTCGGGTGTCCATCGACTGGGGGGTGGGGGTCCACGAGAAGGTTGTTGGGATCCTGGACCAGCTGCCGGTCCCTGTTTTGCTGGGGACTGATTTGGGCACGCTGGTGTCGTACTATGAACCTGCACCAAGCCCTGTGGAATGCCAGGACAGAGACGGACTCTCTGCCCACACCCAGGTACTTTGCACCCAGGGGCAAGAACAGGGGGGAGGTGGGTTGAACGTGCCCAGTTCACGGGTACCTGTGTTTGATGTACAAACTGTCTGTGATGAAAATGTTCCTGTTACTGTTATTAATGCTTGTGACAATGATGTAGGTAATGCCAATATGTGCCATTCTGAAGGGAAACCTGTGCTAGCGGTAACACGCAGCCATACTGCTCAGAACCTGAGCTCAGAACAGGTGGAGGAGGTTCCGGCCTCCTCCCCCTCCTCTGACCACAGGGATGGTACCATTCAGCCACTAACCTCATACGCCACGGGCCAGCTGGCTGAGAGTGAGAGTGCTGCATTTGTGCAAGCACTCCAGACTGACCCTAACCTCGAGGCCCTCAGAAAACAGGCTTCTGAGCCCCTCACAGACGAGGCTACGTTCAAGGTATACTGGGAAGGTGGGAAGTTGTACAGTGAGCCTGTACACCCCACCGAAGGTGAAATGGGGATGGGTACCAAGTTGCTTGTGGTACCTAGTGCCTTCCGGGGGCATGTGCTGAAGTCCGCACATGACATTCCCCTGGCCGGGCACTTGGGGATCCACAGGACCCTTGATCGTATCCGGGGACATTTCTACTGGCCTCAAATGCGGATAGATGTGACGAACTACTGCCGCTCATGTACCATTTGCCAAAAGGTAAAAAGGGCTGGGAATCCCCGCAAAGCTCCCTTGTGTCCACTGCCAATCATAGGTGAGCCCTTTCACAGAGTGGCAGTCGACATAATTGGACCGTTGCCCACTCCCAGCAGCAGTGGCAAAAGGTACATCCTGACGGTGGTGGATTACGCCACCCGCTATCCTGAGGCCATGGCACTTTCCTCCCTGAGGGCGGACAAGGTAGCCGACGCGCTACTTAACATTTTCTCCCGAGTCGGGTTCCCTGCGGAGATGCTCTCTGATCAGGGAACCCAGTTTATGTCCGGACTCATGGAGGCCCTGTGCAAAAAGATACAGATGACGCACATTGTCTCCAGTCCCTACCACCCGCAGACCAATGGATTGTGTGAAAGGTTCAACGGGTCGCTGAAGCAAATGCTGACCACGTTTGTTGAGTCGCAAGGTGGGGACTGGGAACGATACCTGCCTCATCTGTTGTTTGCATACAGGGAGGTGCCGCAGGAATCTACCGGGTTCTCCCCGTTCGAGCTCCTGTATGGTAGGAATGTCCGAGGACCCCTACAATTGATGCGGGAGACGTGGGAGGGCAAGGGGGACCCCACAGATGTCTCTGTAGTTGATTATGTCCTCAAGTTCAGGGACAAGATGGAGTCCCTCACAGAAATGGTAACGGAAAACATGGCCCAGGCTCAGGCCAAACAAAAACTCTGGTATGATCGCACTGCTGGAGAGAGGTCATTTGAAGTAGGTGACAAAGTGTATGCCCTTCTTCCAGTGAGGCAGAACAAGCTGCAAGCGACCTGGGAGGGACCCTACACTATAGTGCAACGGTTAAACCCTCTGACATACCTGGTGAACATGGGAGGCAGGAAACAGAAAAGCTTTCATGTCAACATTCTGAAGGCCCACCATGACAGGACCAAGTATGTGCTGCCAGTGTGCAGCCGGTTAGAGCAGGGAGAGGCAGACCCCGTTAGACCTGCTTGCTGACATACGAGATGTGGACAGCGACCTAAGCGTCAACCCACAACTCTCCTCGTCCCAGCAAGAGCAGTTGCAGGAGGTGCTGGGTCCGTACCAGCACACCTTCTCCGGTGTCCCGGAGCGGACCAGTCTGGCAGTGCATAGGGTAGATACGGGCACCCATCCCCCCATCAGGCAATCCGCTTACCGCGTCTCCCCTGAGGTGCAAGCGGACATGCAGAAAGAGGTGAGGGAGATGCTGGAGCTAGGGGTGGTTCAAAAGTCCTGTAGTGCCTGGGCAGCCCCTGTTGTCCTGGTCCCCAAGAAGGACCAGACAACTCGGTTCTGCGTGTACTACAGGAAGTTGAACGCCATCACCACTACAGACGCCTACCCCATGCCTCGCATCGATGAGTTGTTGGATACGCTGGCGTCCGCCAGGTACCTATCAATCATGGATCTGAGCCGGGGGTACTGGCAGATACCACTTGCACCTGACGCGAGGCAGAAGTCGGCCTTCATCACCCCTTTTGGCCTCTTCGAGTTCATGATGATGCCCTTTGGGATGAAGAACGCTCCTGCCACGTTTCAGCGGGCCGTAAACGACCTGCTGGAGGGACTGCAAGCGTTCGCTGTAGCGTACTTGGATGAAATTGCGGTGTTCAGCCCCACCTGGGAGGAACACCTCAAACACCTGTCCCAGGTACTAGAGAGGCTGGCCGCAGCCAATCTGACAGTTAAGCCGAGTAAGTGTCAGATTGGTATGACCGAGGTGCAGTACTTAGGTCACCGGGTGGGGGGTAACACCCTGAAACCTGACACGGGAAAGGTTGACGCTATCCTGGCATGGCCTCGGCCTATCACGAAAAAGCAGGTCCAGGCGTTCCTGGGGACCGCCGGCTACTATAGGAAATTTGTTCCAGCCTATAGTACCCTGGCGAAGCCCCTGACCGATGCCACTAGCAAGAAACACCCCAAGGTTGTTAGCTGGACCCCCGCTTGCGAGAACGCCTTCCAAGCGTTGAAGCAGGCACTCACGAGTGCCCCTGTGCTTCAAGCCCCGGACTTCAGTCGTCGGTTTGTTGTGCAAACCGATGCCTCTGACTACGGTCTCGGCGCAGTCCTCAGCCAGGTGGATGGAAAGGGAGATGAACACCCTATCCTCTACCTGAGGCGGAAGCTCCTGCCCCGAGAGGTAGCCTACTCCACAACTGAAAAGGAGTGCCTAGCGATCGTGTGGGCCCTACAGAAACTACAATCGTATCTGTACGGCCGCTCCTTCACGATCATTACCGACCATAATCCCCTGAGTTGGCTGAACCGCACTGCTGGGACCAATGGCAAGCTCTTACGTTGGAGCCTGTCATTACAGCAGTATGACTTCACGATTCAACACAAGGCAGGCAGCCGACACCAGAACGCCGACGGGCTATCCCGTTGCAACGGGGAACTAGATCAGATATCGCAGGTTAGCGGCAACGACACACATCTTGCTGATGCATGTCTATCTGCCTTCTCCCCAGGGGGGGCTGTCACGGACGGTTGCGGGGCCGCAGGCGCGTCCTGTAACCGCCCGTGAAGAAAAACGATCGCACTCGATTCTCTGCATCGATTGCGCTTCAAATCGATACAATCTGGGTTGAGTGTGTAGGGGCAGCTGAAGTCTTTTCTCAGCAGAGAGATAGCACCAGCCCAACTGCTGGATGGCTCTTTTGATATGCTAATGAGCCTGGGCCCAGAGAGTCCCTGGCTTCAAGCTGTGCTGATGGCCCATCCATCAGGCATAGACCATGACAGAAGCAATCTAGTTGGGAGAAAAGCCAGACCCTCCGGCTCCCTCCCAGCAGGGGAGCTGACACCTAGCTAGCTGCCCCAAACTTCAAAGAGCCTTTGCCTGGGAATGACCTGCTATCAATCCCAAATGTAGATCATATTCCATAAACGGCTATATGTATCATCCTCCAAACTAACAGAGCATGTAGGGCCCGGTCTGGCGTTGGTTCTGAGAACATTTCAGAACCTTCTGAGGTAAAGACTGCCCGTTAGGCAGTTCAACAGTGCCCTAATGATACCACAGGGGTCCCACCCCTCATGTTTGGTATCAGGCTGCTGGGTACATCGAGGCAGACCTGAAAATATTAGTAAATCTGCCCTGACCTGTATGGTTCTGTGAGATAGAGCCCATATATGGTTAAGGCATGATTTCTGGTCCCCCAGGACAAGGGGAGGACTCATCTCATGTTCTAAGGGGGGGTGTGGGCCCGCCCCCACTCCCTCCTACTGAATCAGGGGCATAAGAATGGCAGAGGAGCTAAACTCAGTGTCCTCCACCCTGAAAACATCTTGAACTCATCGGTGCCAGCTTGAGGATATGCTGGCATCCACCTGGTCTGAACTCTGAACTTTGATTGAAACCCAGAACTCTGATTTTTCCCACAAAAAGGACATCTTTCCAGGAACTAAGTATTTTTCTCCCTTCTTTTATTTTTATACTGGTTATTACTGTTTTAATAATTGTTGATTTTAATAATTGTCTGTATATATTAATTATGTATATTGCGTGAATAAACGACTTTCTCCAAGTCATTCACTGTCCGCTACCCTGCTTATCAGCACACACAGAACTAATCCCGGGTCTCTGAAGATACGCTACTGTTTGTTTGTTGTTGGCTAGACAGAATACCGTGTGTTTAACCGTTTTATTCGCAGGACTAGTCAGTCAGTAAATCGGGTCCACTGGCCCATACCAGTGGTGGTGGCAGATACCGTGGAATCGTGTGTACGTTGTAATTACCCGTATCTCACAGGCTCCCTTCTGGTTTGTCTGCGGTTAATTCTTAGCGGTTCCTGCGCATTGACTGCGACCAGAGTTCGCACGATCTGTGCGCTGGCACCGTTTAGAAGGCTAAGTGCGGTCAGACCACTAGGGCTCCTGTGACAACTATTCCCTGTGGAATGTGCCCATGACATAATGCCCATGACATGTACCAGGGTGGCAGTGACAGTGTTGCAGTTAGGGTAGATATTAGATATTACCCACTCTTCTAAGTGAATCTGCCAAGTGATCAATTGGAGCTGGGCCTCCATGATAACTGGAGTCGCCCTCAGTTGATTTAGCTGAAAAGGGCCACTTTTTCCCACTTGATGTGTATCACATGATGGTAGTTTGGGTTCCTGGGTAGTCACTGGCAGGGCGACTACCTGAGCTTTAGGAGTCGTGGGAACCCCCACTTTTACCATCATAGTTTCCTTTCTTATTATGCAAGATCTATTTGGACCCATAAACTCTAGGGACTGTGGGGTGCAAAAACCGTATGTCCATGGTCCTTCATCCTCTTGGACTAAGGGCGCCATTTTTAAACTCCCTCATTTTAGTCCCATCACCCTTCCATCATAGAGAGTCCCCGGGGTGCTATCTGATGTATCCCAGGATTCTACCTCTTTACTCCAAAAAGTCCCCTGATCCTTTAAACTCACGTCCAATGCTAACCCTTGTGGCCCTCCCCCAAAGAATACTGTTGCTACTCTTTCTTCTGGGAAATTGATTAGCATCGCAAGGACAAAAGATGTTCCCAACTGTTCTGATTGGACCTTTGACCCCCTTATGTCGTGAGGCAAAATGCGTACTTTAGGTCGGGAAGAATGTACTCTCTGCAATCTTTCAATTAAGAGTCCCTCCTCACTTACCCATCTAGAATGAGGATAAGTGGCTGAATATGGATTGTGTATATATAGTTGTTTCAGGAATACCCTCTGTTGGCCACTCCAGGCTGTGGTGCGGTTCCTCGCTTCACTTCTGGAGGAGAAGGGACGTCAACATTTACTGCCCGTTCCTCTTCAGTCTAGAAGAACCTTACTCTGGAGCACCAAGACAAGGTAATCCTGAACAACACACTCCACCTTTTGCATGTACCCATTGTACTACAACTAAGGGCAGATGGTAGGCCCGATACGCGTTAGTTGATCCTGTGATTTTATTGCCTTGTCTGTGGATTTTTCAAATAAACATTTCAGCCTTTTTTACCTCATCCTGTTCTGGTTTGCGGATCCTTCTTTGTACTACCCATTGTACTGCAATGTACCTTTTAACAAGACTTGAAATCTCGTGCGTTGGTTCCGGGAGTGTGACATTCCAGGGCAGATTTAAGCTGCCGTTCACATCACACTTCCAACACACTTGACCCTTCATACCTTTCACCAATATTGTGCCATGAAATTTGTTTCCACCTGGCACTAGTGATCTTTTCCTCCTTCCCTGTTCGGTCCATTCAGACCAATCAGAGGGAAGTGCAAAAGGATCAGTACCTTTTTCTCCAAACATTAACATGCTTGGGCCTTGTGTTCTCATTAACCCCTTATTGTTCATGAGAATGTCCTCTCCTCGGTCTCCTAGGATGAAATGGCAACCTAGGATCACCATCAGCACGGTACTCTTCATTATAAGAGCACCTCCTTGGGAAAGAAAAACATTAGCAAATTGCATTATGCTTTGTTCAGTCAGGTTTTTTAGTCTCTTTCCGATCTCGGAAATCTCGCTGTTCTTCAAAACCGGATTGGCCTCTGGAAACTTTCGCTTACCTGACTGACATGTTTGTCTCTGCTGCCAGCACCTCAGCTTTCTCGATTCCATATTGCCAAACCTGAAACCGAAATACAAACAAATCAATTCTTATTAATGATTTGGGTTTCGCCCTGCGGGCTTTTACTCTGTACACCTTAGATTGATCAATGTATACCATAATTGATCTCGTTTCTTTATAGTTCTCTTTAACTCTGTTTACTCTTTTTGGTAGAATGGAGCTACACTCCTCTCCACTACCTTATGTACAATGTCATAAGTACTTACCTTTTTAAAATATGCTCCCACGTACTTCACTTTTGGAAGCTCTTTCCTCATCCCCCCCTGTACATAGTCGGCCACAGTATGTACTGAGTACGGATGCCACACACTTGTTGCTGCTACCTGCAGGCTGCTTTTCAGCTGAGCTTGCAATGCTCTTACCCATTTTCGTTTACTTACCTAAAACTTCATCGATCGCAACCAGCTCTGCTAGAAATCCTGTTTGTTATAACCTCTGATCAATGTTTGCCAATACTACTACCTGTATGCTTGCCCAAAAAATAACTACCTCCCTGTAGGAAGGTGTGGTTTGCACTTTAACTACCCAGGGTTCAGGGCTACACATGCCAGCTTCATATGCCTGCATGAGAATCACTGAATGCCCACTAGGTAGGTAGTCCTATGGCAAACATTCTACTGATACACTGTCACTCTGTAAATGGCAACTCCTTGCATCTTTTTAATTGCCCTTTGAACTCCTTTCAGTTTTGTTCTTTGTGCTAAACTTGGTAGGAGCTGGAAAAAAATATATTTGACCAATCAGTGGACAAGAAAAAACACACAAACAGCCCAGCATCGACCTCTTTGTCAATCTCTGGCACCGTCCACGACAAAACCCCCCAAAAAAACGCTCTGCAGCCGCCGCGACGGACACCTGGATTGGTCAACTCCTTTCTTTTCTACCTCCTGTACATCCTTATGTACTGTTTCCCCTCTTTTCTATTGTGAACTTATGTTGCACCACTGTTTATGGTGCTTCACTTAAAGGAATAACCCCTTAAATAACCCTCTCCAGATACCACGCTGATCCCCTCTTGCAAATCATTCTCAGGAAAATATCTGACATCTATGTGTCTCCATGTACCTTGCTTAAAGACACTTCCTGTGATTCAGTAACTATGACTGTCTCATAGCAACTGCCTGTTTCACATATTCTGTCATTTTTTTCCCCGTGACCAGATTCTGGGAAAATAATCTGGAATCAGATACTCTGTAGAGTGTCTTTGTCACCTCTATGGATCTCCAGATCAGCTGCTCCGTGCAAGGTGCACCATTTGCACAGCACTGATCCCTGGCCCCCACCCTCGCACATGATGCTAGCTTGCCAGCTTCTATGGGCATTGAGGGGGTGCCTTTCAGTGGGCTCTTCCAGCATCCCCCTCCACCTACGTGAGCTTTACATGTCACAAATGTTGGGGCAGCCCTTCCCTGAACTGTGTCACCATGTTGGAAACTGGAACCTGCCAGACATTGGTCTTAATGCAAACTCTTGACAAAAAACAATGCAAACACATTGACATTTTTAAAACATGATTTACCCTGCAGGACATCTTGCAATCCCACACCACATTCAGAAAAATTCTGCATCTTTAAACTTCGCTCAAACTCACGAACAGATACACATACGTAATCCTGTGTCATTCATCATAGAGCTGCAAACAGAAACAAAAAGTATCTTTTAACATTTTAAAAATGCAGAAGTCAGCCTTGCAGAGTGGCAGTATGTCCAAGGTGGCATCCTCCCCGGTGAAGCACAGGCTTCTTCCTTGGTTTTGTCAGATATAATCTGTCCAGAGGCTCTGTAGCAGAGCGCCTCCAAGTCATGCCTAAAACAGAACACGTGAGTAATAGTGAAGGACATTCACTATTACTTTATTTGCTGTCACGGCAGAAAGGAAGAACGCTCAGTACACACGCTAGACCATGGTCATTGGAAACAAACAACAAGTCAGTTGAGAATCATTTAAAAAAAGTGTCCTAACAAAGGAAACAGTGATTACCATCCATGTAGACCAATCCGTCCTGGCGGACCGATGCAGACAATAATCACTGTTAGTCATTAGTACCGAATGATAACAATCCAATCAAAGCACTAGAGGCAAATTTTGCACTTCTCATTTTTGCTCTTCATCGTGACACGCCGGGAGCCACGCACGGACACCAGAAAGCCACAAGGCCACAAGGAGCAAGAGGAAGGCTGTAAGACGTCGCTGGAGGCTCCTGAGTATTTACAGTGGGTTGCAAAAGTATTCAGCCCCCTTGAAGTTTTCCAAATTTTGTCATATTACTGCCACAAACCTGAATCAATTTTATTGGAATTCCACATGAAAGACCAACACAAAGTGGTGTACACATGAGAAGTGGAACGAAAATCATACATGATTCCAAACATTTTTTACAAATAAATAACTGCAAAGTGGTGTGTGCATAATTATTCGGCCCCCTTTGATCTGAGTGCAGTCAGTTGCCTATAGACATTGCCTGATGAGTGCTAATGACTAAATAGAGTGCACCTGTGTGTGTAATCTAATGTCAGTACAAATACAGCTGCTCTGTGAGGGCCTCAGAGGTTGTCTAAGAGAATATTGGGAGCAACAACACCGTAAAGTCCAAAGAACACACAAGACAGGTCAGGGATCAAGTTATTGAGAAATTTAAAGCAGACTTAGGCTACAAAAAGATTTCCAAAGCCTTGAACATCCCACAGAGCACTGTTCAAGTGATCATGCAGAAATGGAAGGAGTATGGCACAACTGTAAACCTACCAAGACAAGGCCATCCACCTAAACCCACAGGCCAAACAAGGAGAGCGCTGATCAGAAATGCAGTCAAGAGGCCCATGGTGACTCTGGACAAGCTGCAGAGATCTACAGCTCAGGTGGGGGAATCTGTCCATAGGACAAGTATTAGTCATGCACTGTACAAAGTTGGACTTTATGGAAGAGTGGCAAGAAGAAAGGCATTGTTTACAGAAAGCATAAGAAGTCCCGTTTGCAGTTTGCCACAAGCCATGTGGGGGACACAGCAACCATGTGGAAGAAGGTGCTGTGGTCAGATGAGACCAAAATGGAACTTTTTGGCCAAAATGCAAAACGCTATGTGTGGCGGAAAACTAACACTGCACATCACTCTGAACACACTATCCCCACTGTCAAATATGGTGGTGGCAGCATCATGCTCTGGGGGTGCATCTCTTCAGCAGGGACAGGGAAGCTGGTCAGAGTTGATGGGAAGATGGATGGAGCCAAATACAGGGCAAACTTGGAAGAAAACCTCTTGGAGACTGCAAAAGACTTGAGACTGGGACGAATGTTCACCTTCCAGCAGGACAATGACCCTAAACATAAAGCCAGGGCAACAATGGAATGGTTTAAAACAAAACATATCTATGTGTTAGAATGGCCCAGTCAAAGTCCAGATCTAAATCCAATCGAGAATCTGTGGCAAGATCTGAAAACTGCTGTTCACTAACGCTGTCCATCTAATCTGACTGAGCTGGAGCTGTTTTGCAAAGAAGAATGGGCAAGGATTTCAGTCTCTAGATGTGCAAAGCTGGTAGAGACATACCCTAAAAGACTGGCAGCTGTAATTGCAGCATAAGGTGGTTCTACAAAGTATTGACTCAGGGGGCCGAATAATTACGCACACCCCACTTTGCAGTTATTTGTAAAAAATGTTTGGAATGATGTATAATTTTCGATCCACTTCTCACATGTACACCCCTTTGTATTGGTCTAACATGTGGAATTCCAATAAAATTGATGCACGTTTGTGGCAGTAATGTGACAAAATGTGGAAACCGTCAAGGGGGCTGAATACTTTTGCAACCCACTGTAAAAGGCAGCAAACACCCCAAAAAAACAAAGTCATTATCCCACAGGCATGCCGGTTAGTTGAGACTTCTAGTTGCCCGAGTTCCAGATAATAGGGACTTTGCTGTAAAACCAATTTAGGAAATCTGCAGAGAAAGCAGTGACACCAGGGGCAGGCGCGGAGCTAGGGGGGGTCAGGGTAGGACAAGTGCCCCGGGGCGCCTGGTCCCCAAGGGCGCCCTCCGCCTGGCTGAGCTGCGGGTTTTTTTTTTATTTGTTTTTTTTTTTATTTGTTTTTTTTTTTTGGGGGCGGCGGAGGGGAGCAGCGCAGAGAAGAGAGAGAGCTGTGCGGACGGTGGGGAAGGGGGGCCATATCCCCCCTCCTTCCCTCACCTTAGGTGCTCTCTCCCTCCCTCGCTGTCCCCTCCAATGTCCGGGTGGCTCTTGGCTGGCAGCGGCGGGCGGAACTCACCTCCGTCTTGCTCCAGCGCCGGGCGGAAGTTCGGGTGCGCAGCCGCTGCTCTGGTCTGGACCAGACCAGAGTAGTGGCAGATCCATCCGGCGCTGCGACGAGACGGAGGTAAGTTCCGCCCGCCGCTGCCAGCCACCCGGACATTGGAGGGGACAGCGAGGAAGGGAGAGCAGCTCTTCTCTGCGCTGCTCCCCTCCTGCTGGGGAGGGGGACACCTGACCTGGCTACCTACTCTGGGCACATATACCCCTGCCTACATATACTGGACTTATATCCCTGGCTACCTACTCTGGGCACATATACCCCTGGCTACCTACTCTGGGCACATATACCCCTGGCTACCTACTTTGGGCACATATACCCCTGGCTACCTACTCTGGGCACATATACCCCTGCCTACATATACTGGACTTATATCCCTGGCTACCTACTCTGGGCACATATACCCCTGGCTACCTACTCTGGGCACATATACCCCTGGCTACCTACTTTGGGCACATATACCCCTGGCTACCTACTCTGGGCACATATACCCCTGGCTACCTACTCTGGGCACATATACCCCTGGCTACCTACTCTGGGCATATATACCTCTGGCTACCTACTCTGGGCACATATACCCCTGGCTACCTACTCTGGGCACATATACCCCTGGCTACCTACTCTGGGCATATATACCCCTGGCTACCTACTCTGGGCACATATACCCCTGGCTACCTACTCTGGGCATATATACCTCTGGCTACCTACTCTGGGCACATATACCCCTGGCTACCTACTCTGGGCACATATACCCCTGGCTACCTACTCTGGGCATATATACCCCTGGCTACCTACTCTGGGCACATATACCCCTGGCTACCTACTCTGGGCATATATACCCCTGGCTACCTACTCTGGGCACATATACCCCTGGCTACCTACTCTGGGCATATATACCCCTGGCTACATATACTGGGCATATACCCCTGGCTACCTACTCTGGGCACATATACCCCTGGCTACCTACTCTGGGCACATATACCCCTGGCTACCTACTCTGGGCACATATACCCCTGGCTACCTACTCTTGGCACATATACCCCTGCCTACATATACTGGGCATATACCCCTGGCTACCTACTCTGGGCACATATACCCCTGGCTACCTACTCTGGGCACATATACCCCTGGCTACCTACTCTGGGCACATATACCCCTGGCTACCTACTCTGGGCACATATACCCCTGGCTACCTACTCTGGGCACATATACCCCTGGCTACCTACTCTGGGCACATATACCCCTGGCTACCTACTCTGGGCATATATACCCCTGGCTACCTACTCTGGGCACATATACCCCTGGCTACCTGTTCTGTGGACATCTCTACCCCTGGCTACCTGTTCTGGGGACATCTATACTGCTGGCCACCTATTCTGGGGACACCTATAGACCTGGGGCTGCCTATTTTTGGGGAAGCACTGCTGTCAGATTGAGTGTATTTTGGGGAACTGCTGCCAGGTGAGAGGTGTCTACCATATTAAGGGGGCATTCTGCCTATTTATGTGAAATGCTGTCTATTTATGTGCCTCATGACTGCTGAATTTGTCTTGTTGGGGGCCTCATGGTTACTGAATTTGTCTTGTTGGGGGCCTCATGATTTGTTGGGGGCCTCAAGATCGCTGAATTTGTCTTGTTAGGGGCCTCATGATTGCTGAATTTGTCTTGTTAGGGGCCTCATGATTGCTGAATTTGTCTTGTTGGGGGCCTCAGGATTGCTAAATTTGTCTTGTTGGGGGCCTCATGATTGCTGAGTTGGTCATGTTGGGGGCCTCATGTTTACTCATGATTGCGGAATTTGTCTTGATGGGGGGGGGGGGCTCATGATTGCTGAATTTGTCTTGGAACATGCTGGAAGGTACATACTGAGGGAGGGTGGATGAGCGTGAGCCTGCTAACCTCCATGTACATTTGAAGGGGCGTGACCAAATGTGGAGCACCCATAACCACGCCCACATTTGGTCACGACCCTTCACCTTAGGGGGCGCATTAATAGTCTTTGTCCCCGGGCGCTGAAAACCCTAGCTACGCCTCTGACCAGGGGCTTGAGGATGACTGAGCATTTTTGTTGAGTCACTGGTTGGTTAAATAGAGTAGAGCAGTTATGGAAAAATATACAATTGGAGCAAACTTTTGAAGGACGCAGAAGTTCACATAAAGCTGAACACAAGAAAAACCCAATAAAGTTTGCACACTGGAGAACTGAGATGGGTTTTAAAAACATTTATTTGTTTCTGCCCCATACCCACTTTAATAACATGGATATATAAATAAGTAAAAGATTTTACACAAATTCATTCAAACAGACTTAAAATGAAGACATTGCTCTGCAAAGCACAGTGTACTTCCTGTCCAATATTAAAGAATACAGTACTCTGATCTGAATGAACATAAAAAGGACAAACAAACCCAAAATTGCCTTCTGATTAATAACACCATCCCTCTCCCTAAAAAAATGTGTAGCTCCTAAGCTACCTATTTATATGCTCTTACCTTTTACCAGCAGTCTGTATCACAGCAGTATTCCACTACTTGTGCTCTCAGCAAACTCTTCTAGTGTTTCAGAAAATGTGTGATATCACTTACATAACTGATATGTTATACCCATGTTTTAGAGAGGACAGGACTGGGACGTCACAAGTGCTGGATGAAATGCTTTAGGGCTCGTTCCCACTATTGCGGTGCGGAAATCGCCTGGATTCCACTGCTGATGAAATCGCATGCGGATGCGATTCCCCATGTGTTTTTTGCCGCGAATTCGCATAGGTGAGGGTATATGCGATTTTAACCATGTCACTGCCTGTGTGAATTTACATTGGTACCTATGCGAATTCGCATGTGAAAAACGCATGGGGAAACCGCATGCGATTTCCCTATTAAATACATTGCATGCAATTCGCATGCATTCCACTCGCAGGCGAATTCTGCGGCTCTTTTGTGCATTTTTTCACCGCTGAAAAAAAACACACCTCAACAACGCTACAGTGGAAACAGGCCCATCCACTTGCATTACATGTGCGAATCCGCATGCATTGGACGCATGCGGATTCACGATAGTGGAAACGAGCCCTTACTGGTCTTACGGAAGTGAGATGTATATGGAAGTTGACATGCATTTCCTTTTAAACAATGCAAATTGCCTGACTGTCCTGATGATCATCTGCCTCTAATACTTTTAGTCATAGACCCTGAACAAGCATGCAGATAACAGGTTTCTGACTGACGTCTGGGCATTTTCAACACACAATTTCGGATGCAGAATTGCAGCCTATTGAAATCAATAGGCTGCATCCGAATCACTGGTGGAAAAAAAAATGATGCATGCTGCAGTTTTCCGCAGCTCACATTTGAATCCTCATAGCCGTGCATAGCATGGCAAAGTGATTCAGATGTGAATTTGCATCAGCACAGTTGCCACATTTGTTTTGGAAATGGACATGGCATCCCAGTGCAAATGCAGCTTTTCAACCACATGTATTGCATGCAGCAAGCACTCCAGCAGAGCTACCCTGGGCATGCAGGAAAAGTGCAAAGGCTGCTGTCCCTGGGACATCACTGGCTTCACACACCTTTAGGCCCCCTGCACACTGCAAATCCAATTTGCAATTCTGATTTGTGATTCCCATTTTCCCTTCATGCTATCAAAAGAGGAAAAACGCAGAAAAAACACAGCATGCAGTACTGATTGAAAATCACAAATCGGAATCACATGTAAAATCACGTTAAAATCGCAAATCGAAATCGCATGTAGTGTGCAAGAGGCCTTAGGGCCTATTCACACTAAACGCTGAAAAACTGATACATTTTAACTGATCAGTTGTTGCATAGCAGTGCATTGTAAAAAAGCTTCAGTTAAAACGCATCTAATGTGAACTGAGCCATAGGGAAATATGGACATTACCTTGCTAATCAGTTGTCCGTTCAGTTATAATTAACAGCAACTGATTCAGTGTGAATGGACCCTCAGGCCCCGTTCACACTTAATCAGTTGCTTTCAGTTATAACTGAAAGGTCAACTGATTTTCAAAGTAAGTCCCATGTTTTCCTATGGCACCTTTCACACTTAACGCGTTTTAACTGAAATCTTTTTCACAATGCACTGCTATGGAGAAGGGGGAAAAAAATGCGTACCAACTGATTAAGTGTAAACGGGGCCTGAGGGCCTTTTTCCACTTGCTAAATCTTTTTCCAGCGATTGCGATGTGAACCATCGGGACTGAAACGTAATCGCACCTATAATCATGCAGCCCCATGATTGCGATTTGTGAAAACCAAAACTCACCCATGGAAAATTGCATCGCAATTTACATGTAAAACATGGTGCACTAGCAATCAGCAAAACATAGGTGATCCGCTTTTTTAGGGGGACGTCGGCTAGTGGAAAATGGACCTTAAAGAGAACCTGTACTGAGTAAAAATATTTAAAATAAACACGAGGTAACTTCAAGTGAACATTACAGAGTTACCTTGCCATCAGTTCCTCTCAGAAGCTCACCATTTTCTTCTGACAATAATTCCATCCAGTTCTGACAATATTTTGTCAGATCTGAAATATATCAGTTGCTGTCAGTAAAATATCAGTTGCTGTCAGTTATAGCTGAGAGGAAAACTGATGTACCAGGTAATGTTCATGTTTCCCTATAGCTCAAGGGGGCGATGTTACAGTTTAACTGTGTGCTGACCAGAAAGCTGTTATGGGGTAATGGCTATTTTCAAAATGGAGGACGGAAAATTCCCTTGATCATAGTGAACAAATAGGTCACGGGACAGGAGAAAGACACTGAGGAGTAGACTACATGGAAGGTAAGTATGACTTGTGTATGCTTATTTTGACTTTTATTTTCAGTACAGGTTTTCTTTAAAGTAGATGCAACAAGCATAGCAATGTTGTGCACTTGAGAATGAATATTTATGTTTGGATATCAAAAACAGCAAATTGTGCTGCAGTCTGTCATACTCCTCTCTGAAGATCGATCTTGCTTGTTTTGTACTAAAGATTTTGTGAGTACCTCTATTGGAGTCAAAGGAGGTACAACCAGCACGAAGGGTAAATAAAATTATTTCATTATTACTTCCACGATCTAGTGTTTCGTAACCCTTTTATCAAGTTAAGAAATCAATAAAGCCTTAGGAGCTCCCCCACTTGTGTGATCGCGGTGTGTAGTCCTTGTGCCTGCTGGCATAATGTTATAACCATTCACACAGATAAACACGAGTAGTCATGGTTACCAGTCAGCAAAGAGGTAGTGAAATAACTGAAGCTATAAAGTCTGTGTGAATAAGCAGGGGGGAGTGAACTAGGACATCTCTCTGTAATTCATTACCAATCTGTCCTTTAGATCACAATTATATATTGGATCTAAGGTAAGAAAAACTAAAGCCTTTAGCCTTAAAGGGACTCTGAGCAGTGAAAAAAAAAGGAAATCTGGACTTACCTGGGGCTTCCTCCAGCCCCCCGTAGTCTGCAAAGTCCCCCCGGCATCCTCTAGTTCCCTTCCGTGGTCCCGCTGGCGGCTCCGGTAATCTGGCGACTTCGGATGAAATCACGCGCGAGCGCCCCCGGCTCGTCATCACGGCAATCGCCATTAAGTTCCTGCGCATGCACGGTTCAGTCTTTAGAGCCAAAGTCGCCTGATTAGCAGAGCCACAGTAGGGAGCAAGGATGCCAGGGTACCTCGTGGGCTACGGGGAGTAGCCGGCATCCTCTTCCTCCTTCTTGCTGGAGGAAGCCCCAGGGAAGTCCAGATTTATTTCTTTTTTTCGCACTGCTCAGGTTCCCTTTTTAAAAGAGTCCAGTCCAATTTATTTTTTTTATTGCTTTTTTTTATCTGGCGGCTGTACTGATCCTCAGCTTAAATCTTGGCCAAAAGCAATCATCCAGATCAGGTATTCTGACTGCATATACCCTGCAGGTACAAGATTTGTACACAAGACAACACAAAACATGACAGCAATAGGTCAGCCTCCATATTCCTTTCCTTCATGTTCCATTTATGGTCTGAGGGGACAAAACAGGAAGTAAATAGACACGACAGAAAGGAGGTATCAGACTTCAGTGTAGAGACAACAGATAAAAGATGAGCGTCAGGCAAGTACACACACGGGATTAGCTGTGAGGTTGCAGGAGAGGTAGGGAAAGCTGTCAGACCAGCAGGCAGCACTAGAATAAAACCACAGAGAGTTTTCAGATCTATTGAGGAGAAGAAGAAAAAAAAAAAAAAATGTAGGCAAGCATTAAATTTGCATTTCTGAAAAGAGGGCAGCTTTGGATATTTAGCCTTGTTATACTGAAAGTGCACATTTTGTCAGTTGATTATCAGATATCTTAATTTCTGTGCAAGTCTTAGAACTTTTAGATCCATGTGTGAACAACATCAGTAAATCTTTCAGATTCATTTTTTATTTCATTTTCTGCAGCTAACACCGGGTTTTGGAAGAGGGCATCATAGAGAACAATATCTCAAGGAAGATACAGGAAATCTGAGCTCTGAGACAAACATTTTCCCATCTTTGATAATAATTACTTTGGTTTTTGCTTGGCAAACTTTCCTTTTGTGGTTGGTTTAAGAGCTGACAGGTTCTCATTCCACCCAGTTACCATTATTCCAATTTTAGCACAATCTTGCTTTTAAAGCTGCTTCCACTAAAAAAAAGATCCGCCTTTGGTTTAAAAAAGTTGGTAAAAGGTCACCCCAAGTATTACTGACATTGGTAGATTAGCAGCACCCAAGTAGAACTTAACTCAGATACAGTTATCTTGTGACCAGAAAAAGTCAGAATGAATATGTAGGTGGTCCTTAGTAGGCTGCTATCTTCTTGGAGGATGCATTAGTGGAATCAGACGTTTCTGCAACAAGGTCTCCTTTCTTCCATTGCTTGGGCTTCGGACTCTGATGTAGGAACCTGGCTGGTTAACGTCACAGTGTTGTCTCTTGGGGATCCACCTTTGCTCTTTAAAACCCTCTTATGAATATCTGGGGGAAAAAAAAACAGTAAAACACCTTGACTATAATCAGTTTATCCACAGGAAATTTTCAGCCCAACTTAAAGAGGAACTCCAGTGAAAATAATGTAATAAAAAGTGCTTAATTTTTACAATAATTATGTATAAATGATTTAGTCATTGTTTGCCCATTGTGAAATCTTTTAAATCCCTGATTTACATTCTGACATTTATTACATGGTGACATGATTACTATTGGCAGGTGATGTAGCTGCTGCATGCTTTTTTGGCAGTTGGAAACAGCTGTTTCCACAATGCAACAAGGTTCACAGACAGGAAACTGCCAGGAGTACCAAGGTCCTCAGAGTTTCTTGTGGGAGGGGTTTCACCACAATATCAGTCATACAGTGCCCCCTGATGGTCTGTTTGTGAAAAGGAATAGATTCCTCATGTAAAAAGGGGGTATCAGCTACTGATTGGGATAAAGTTAAACTATTGGTCGGAGTTTCTCTTTAAGGTTAACATATTTTAGGCTTTAATAGTGTGAAAATGATTAGAACCTCTTGTATATTCTTGCTCTCTGTCATCCCTCTGAAAATTTTCACTTACTTTTTGTCATGACAGAAAGTTGGAAAAGTCACAATAACAATAATGGAGACTACAGGAGATACTTCTTGTAAAGTGGAAAAGCATGGATTTACTCCTATCCCTTGGTGTCCTGGTTTTCATGACTGTGGGGCATCAATCATCATGAGCAACTGCCAGTGAAGGTTTTCATGACGACTGATGTCATTGCAGCTACTAGAAATCAGGAGGCTGAAGAGGAAGACAGATCTCGCTTCCTTCTCCTGTTGCCAGATGGTGGGTCACTTACATCTCACTCTGCTGCACTCTCTGAATGATGGTGGTCTCTTCTGGCAACCTACGATGGAGGGATGCGTCTGGCTAGCCATATTGCGGGGAAGCTACATCTGGCTACCTATACTGGGGGAGGGGGCTATGTCTGGCTTCCCTATTCTTGGGGGCTGCATCTGGCTACCTATACCGGAGGAGGCTGCACCTGAATACCTAATACTTGGGGCTCCTATGGCTATCTATACTGGAGGGGGGGGGGGGGGGGAGGAGGAGGCTGCATCTGAATACCTAATACTTGGGGCTCCTATGGCTATCTATACTGGAGGGGGGGGGGGGGGGAGGAGGCTGCATCTGACTACCTAATACTGGGGGCTGCTCTGACTACCAATACTGGGTGTCACATCTGACTACTCATTCTGGGTGGCTACCTCTGGCTTTCCAATACTGGGGGGCACTGGGGTACTGCCTATAGCATCACAACAGTGTGCTTGAGTCTTCAGGTGGGGTTTACTCCCTCCCTCTAAGAGATACATAGCCTAGAAACTGTCCTTTCCTGAAGTAACAAAATATTTTTAACATCAGCTTCTTACAAATTTAGGTAAGATCTGAACCCATTCTCTAATTTATAACACAGTCACTCACTCACTAACCACTTTTCACTTTCATCTTTAAAAACATTGCCAACATCCATGCCAGGCACAATACTCCTAATGCTGGGAATACACAATGAGATTTTTCAGTCGATTTACTGACCGATCTTATTTTCGATTGATTTTCCCATCAATTTTCTTATCTTTTCTTATCAATTTCCATTCACTTCTGTGAGAAATCGATCAGAAAAATGATTGAAAATAAGATCGGACATTCCGGAAATTATCTATCGAACCATCTATCTGCTGAAAAAAAACGTATGGGGCTTGATTCACAAAAGCGTGCTAACTATTAGCACGCCAGTAAAAAGCTGCTTATCACGTGCAAACTGTCTCTTTGCGTGCTAATGCGCGCGTAATAGTTTGTGCGCGTAAAGGTTAGTGCGCATAAAGTTTTGCGCGCGTAAAGTTTTATGCGCCCATTAAACCCTATGCGACTTATCGCGCACACCGGACTTTGCGCACACAATACTTTGCGCCCGAGGTTATTCCAGTGCTAACCTACTTAGTGCAATGGTTATCACGCCCAAAAGTCTTTAGGCGTGCTAAGTAGGTTAGCACCGCTTTGTAAATCAAGCCCAAGGTGTATTCCCAGCATAATGCTAGGTAGACACTGAGATTTTCTGGCAAATTTACTGCCAGATCGATTATTTCCAACATCTGATTCCCGATCGATTTCTAATAGAGGTGAATAGAAAACAGTTGGAAATCGATCAGAAAATGAAATCGGACATGTTGGAAATAATCGATCTGACAGTAAATCTGCCATAAAATCTCAGTGTTTCTTTCCTTTTTTTTTTTTCAATCACTTCCAGACATACAGTACGTAGTTGGAATCTATGTTCTGCTGATGGCTGTGCAGCTCTGACAGGACGTAGACTCCAACTGTTCACCGCCACGCACTCACAGCGTTCATGCAGCTGTTCCATCACTGCACCCGCTTGCTCTGCTGTCTCAGTGACAGCAGAGCTTCCGCATCTCCTGACCGCATGATTAACCAATCACAGTAATCACAGGGCACAATAGGACAGCTCTGATGGCCAGAGTGGTCCAGTCCCAAAAGGGTTAACAGAATTTGTTATATCTTTTGCAGGCTTGAAGAGCCAAAGAGAATCACAACAGGATAAAAACATAGTATATCCAGCAGTTCAACCCCATGAGCCCAATCAATTCACAAACGTGCAAAAGTTATTTTCAACAGAAGATGAAAAGTATTATCACTTAGGAGAAAACGTAAATTGGATCAGCTCCATATACCGGTATATTACATTTTCAGAAAGAAGAAAGCAGTCACATAATAAAGTACAGTAAATAAAATATTACAATAGTCCAGCTGAATGAGTTCTCTCAGCAGCAAAAAGGCAATTACATTACTTCAGGTAAACCTAGTGATTACATAAATCATTGATATTATTACAAGTATAACTCTGTAACAGGGAAATTAATATCCTAATTAAGAATAAGAGAAGCTGCACATTTTGTTGAAATTTTGGGTTTTATAATTGACATCTAACCTGATAGATGAATTTATAGAGCGAGAGGTTAGTGTTCACCAGTTTTCCAAACATTCAAACATGTCACATTATGCGATTTCCATTTCAATAGAAGCAATTTCTCCATTTAGAAGCACAGAATTGTAATCAACTTCTTTATGCGTACTACAAGACACATCTGACAATACCCCAAGCAAACTGTGAGAAAACGCGGAAAAGCCGCCGCGAGTACTCAAGGTAAGGCGGCTGATTCCGTGTTCAACATGGCAGTTTGCGTGCAGGAGCGCGGAGAAACCGCCGCATGCTCAGTAAACAAAGCGGCGGATTCCGCATCCGATGCAGCGGTGTGCACGCATAGGCCTACATCGGTCTGCATGGCGGAACGCGGAGAAACCGCCGCGTGCTCGGATAGCGGTGCGGCCGGTTCCGCATCCTGCACAGCGGATACATAGCAAAACAGGTCTGGTGTGGCTGGGACTGATAGTCCACACAGGTTCAGAAGGACGCGCGCGCGTTGAGAGGCAGAGCTTTTATGACAGCCAGAAGGGTGTCAGCTGACCAAGCCGGTCAGCTGACAATTTTACCACTTCCTATTGGTCCAGCACTTAGGGGAGGCGCTGGAGAGCGCTAGGGTATATATACTAGGTGCTGGTCATTTCTCTGGTGTCTGCCGTTGTGATCACTACGTGGTAGCACTCAGACCTTTTGCTAAAATCTGTGTTATATCTCTGTTATACTTCAGACTAGTTCCAGGGTGTTGATGATCAAGGAACTCACACCCAAGACTAGGGAACTGTATTATCATTCTGTTATACTTCAGACTAGTTCCAGGGTGTTGATGATTAAGGAACTCACACCCAAGACTAGGGAACTGTATTATCATTCTGTTATACTTCAGACTAGTTCCAGGGTGTTGATGATCAAGGAACTCACACCCAAGACTAGGGAACTGTATTACTATCCTGTTGTACTTCAGACTAGTTCCAGGGTGTTGATGATCACGGAGCTCACACCTAAAGAATAGGCATTGTTATGTTATGACTTCCTGCTTTCCTGACCATTCTCTTGATCTCTGAATTGGTAGTTCGCTATATCTGATACTCTGTTGCCGAACTCTGCTTGTCCTTGGATTCCGATTCTGTCTCCTGTCTTTGTACCTGATCTGTCTGTCTGTTGCCGACCTGGCCTGTCCGACCTCGAGAACTATTTCCCCTGTTGGGAGATAGTTCACAGACCTGTCAGTGACACTTCACCCTTGGTGTCACTCACACTCTGGTCCTTCCTACTCTCAGCCTGGCTCCGCCCCTTGGGGAGCCTCAGGCCATTGGAAGGAATCTGTTCTTTAGGCAGTACCTCCTATTGCCTTGCACTCTCTGTACGGGTGCTCTCCTCAAAGTATTACTGTTGCACCAAACACTCAGATATTACTCAGGTGTCCAGAGGTTAGAGATATATCTGATTATCGGTGATACTGCAGATCATCTATAATCGGGTATATATCTGTATTCTCGGTGATACTCCAGATCACCAGTAATCAGACCCTCTCTGTGTTACACCGATCGTTACACAAACACTGGTAAATCAATACGCTTGTATAATCATGGAGATATTGATGAAGAGCATGTGATTGGCGGTGATGTTTTTTTGAATATAGGTTAACGTGATGGATAGGGGATAGGAAAGGTGGTAAATTGACTTAAAGGGTTTTATTTTTGTTTTTTATGTTTGTTTCTAATTTTGGGTGAGTGGTGTGATGTGAAAATTCATACTGACTTAAATATAGATACACATATTAAAGTTCCATTCATGAAAAAAAAACACAGTTTTAAACACTATGAACTTAACTTTGCCCCCATTTATATGTGGAGGGGCGGATCTGATAAGGGTATATATGAAGTAATGATGGCTGGCTGCTCTATACGTTAAAATCCTCCTGAAGAAGGCCAACGATTATTGTCTGAAACGCGTTGAGGTTACAAGTTTTTCCAGTGGCAATTAGCGATCTAGGTCTTGAACTGGGCGAGCCGTGGGAGCAGAGCCGGCCTTTGGGGGTGGCAAGTGGGGCAATCGCCCCAGGTCCCGCGCCTGAGGAGGCCCGCACCCTCTGCAGTGCTGGGGAGAGCGGGCATAGTAACAACTCACGTGTCTTCACTGATGCTCCCAGTTACCATCTATTTCCTCTCCCAGCATCTGTGTATTGGTAACAGCGCCCTCTATGATGACGTGACCGCATGTCACCACAGGGGGGCACTGTTACCAATACACAGATGCCGGGAGAGGAAATAGATGGTAGCTTAGCTGGGAGAATCGGTGAAGACACGTGAGTTTTAACAACTATGCCCGCTCTCCCCAGCACTGTAGCCACCTTATCTAACCTGTACTGCGGGGCACCTACCTATCTAACCTATACTGCAGGCTGGCACCTATCTAACCTATACGGCAGGCTGGCACCTATCTAATATATACTGCAGGCACCTATCTAACCTATACTGCAGGCTGGCACCTACCTAATTTAACCTATACTGCAGGCTGGCACCTATTTAACCTATACTGCAGGCTGGCACCTATCTGACCTATACTGCAGGTTGGCACCTATCTAACCTATACTGCAGGCTGGCACCTATCTAACCTATACTGCAGGCTGGCACCTATCTAACCTATACTGCAGGCTGGCACCTATCTAACCTATACTGCAGGCTGGAACCTATCCAGTGGCGGCTCCAGGAATTTTTTTTAGGGGGTGCTATGTAGGTGCTGGACCAATTTGCGGGGGAGCTGATGACCTGCGACGCGCGAAGCGCGCCGCGGCAAAAAATGGGCGTGGCTACAACCTGCGGCGCGCGAAGCGCGCTGCGGCGAAAAAATGGGCGTGGTCATGACCGGA